>NC_029785.2:49062072-49069809 GCF_000816755.2 Arachis ipaensis | reverse complement strand
GATATAATCCTACTTTTATCATTTTTGCAATTTATTTCTTTTTTTTATTTTAATCTTTAACAATGGAGTTCTGGAAATGAGAGAAAGCGAGATAAGAAGTGAGCGTTTCGTTTTTCATTGGAAGAAAGTATTAAAGGCTGTATGTGTTGGAATAAATTATTTCATTAACTCAGATCATTCATATTGAATCAACAAAAATATATCATAATGCAGAAGTATACTTTTACTCGTAAAAATAAAAAATTGACGGAAGGATTGTCTCAGTCTTGTGATTCTTTCGATCTTCCTCAACCAAAGCCTTCAGTATCCCTAATAAGACTAAATTGTGACTCTTCTGATAGAGAAAGAGCGACAAAGGCGACTTGGTGTATTGGGGACCGAAACTCTGAAGGCAATATATTTGAGCATGGCACTCATTAATCCCTAAAGCCTAAATAAAAATAGTATCTATAGTCCAAAAGATAATATATCTAAAATCCAAAAGATAATTATCTAAAGTCCAAAAGATAATATCACTACAAGAAAATAAGCTTTTTGCCACGCTTTTAAAGCGTGCCGAAAAGTGCAAAAAAGTGTGCCAATAGTTTTTTGCCACGCTTTTTCAGCTACCAGCACGCTTTTTAAAGGGTCACATTGACGATCGGATTTCTGCCAGTAAAGAAATTCACAAATGTAATCGCGTTGTAAGTATAGTTTCTAAATCAACAGTGAATCCTTTCGTACAAAAGTTTGGTTGTCATAAGTAACAAAACCCAATAAAATTTATAACCGAAGTATTTAAACCTCGGGTCGTCTTTCAAGGAATTGCAGGGAAGTATGATTTATTATTGGTTATGGAAAATTGTATATTTTTGGGTTTTTGAAATAGGGAACAAGTAATTTAAATGACAAGAAAAATAAATTAATAATTAGAAAATCTCTTGGCAAGGTGTAAGAACTGAAAATCCTATCCTAGTTATCCTTATCAGGTGTGATGGGAATTGGATTTTGCTCCCACTTAGTTAACCCTTACTAAATAAAGGAAAGTCAAGTGGACCAATTAATTTGATCCTCAAGTCCTAGTCAACTCCTGCGGAAAGACTAGCTTTAGAGCGATCCAAATCAATCAGCAATTCCCAAATCTCAATCAACTGCTGAGTTTGATAACTCAAGTGTTACCAATTACTTAACCAAAACCAAAAGGAGAAAAATAAATCTAAATTAAATTGAAAGCATCATAAATAGAGTAAAACAATCATAAATCTGAAATACCTCAAATTATATTAAATAGAATATTCAAATCTAACATGAAAAGGTTTATAAGCCAATTTAGGAACATAAATAATTGACAAATAAAAGCATTAGAGTAATTAAAAGTAGAAGAGAAACATAAAGTAAAAGAAATATTGAATATGGCATTGAAGTAATAACCATAAAATAAAAGAAATCCTAATTCTAAAACCTAAGAGAGAGGCGAGGAGAGAGCCTCTCTCTCTCTAAAACTACATCTAAAACCTAAAATTATGAATATGAAAGTATGATTGATTGTCTGTTGTTGATTTCCCCATTCTCTGGCTTCTATTCTGTGTTTCTAGGCTTGGATCTGGGTCAAAAAGGGGTCCAGAAATCACTGAGGGCGTTTTCTGCAGATTCCTGCACGTGGCGTCCGTCACGCGTACGTGTGGGTCACGCGTTCGCGTGGTTTGGAGTTTTTCCTTGTCACGCGTACGCGTCGGTCACGCGTATGCGTCATTTGCGTTCTGCTCAAGGCACGCGTCCGCATCATCCATGCGTTCGCGTCGCTGCCATTTTGCGCTAGGCACGCGTCCGCGTTGTCCATGCGTTTGCGTCGCTGCCTTTTCTTCAAAACTCCATTTTTGTGCTTTCCTTCCATTTTTGTATGTTTCCTTTCTGTCTTCTAAGCCATTCCTGCCCTATGAAGCCTGAAAATACTTAACACACAGATCACGACATTGAATGGTAATTAAGGATAATTAATTTTAATATTTTTAAAGCATAGGAAACATGTTTTCACATATATTATAAAATAATAAAGGGAAAGTAAAACCATGCAATTCATATGAATAAGTGGGTAAAGAATTGATAAAAACACTCAATTTCAGCACAAGATGAATCATAAAATAGGGGTTCATCACATATCTGCGAGGGTGCCGGTTGCTCTATCGCCACGCTTTTAAAATGTGCCAAAAAGTGGACATATAGTCACGCTTTTAAAATGTGCACATTGGGTTGGTTTTAGCTACACTTCAAAAGCGTGCCGATAGAGAAAGATATGGCTACGCTTCAAAAGCGTGCCAATAGGAGAAGATATGGCTACGCTTTTGAAGCGTGAATTGACACCAAACTTAAAATATGAAACTAAACTCAAATAAAAGATAATAAACCAACAAAAATAAAATATTCCTAATCTAAGCAACAAGATAAACCGTCAGTTGTCCAAACTCGAACAATCCCCGGCAACGGCGCCCGGAAGGTGGTGCACGAAATTACAATCACACTTTTGTAACTCCGCACAACTAACCAGCAAGTGCACTGGGTCGTCCAAGTAATACCTTACGTGAGTAAGGGTCGATCCCACGGAGATTGTCAGCTTGAAGCAAGCTATGGTTATCTTGTAACTCTTAGTCAGGATATCAGTAATTCTCAGGTTTGATTGTAAAAAGGAAAAGAACATGAAATAAATACTTGTTATGCAGTAATGAAGAATAGGTTGAGGCTTTGGAGATGCTTTGTCTTCTGAACCTCTGCTTTCCTACTGTCTTCTTCTTCATGCACGCAAAACTCCTTCCATGGCAAGCTTTATGTTGGGCATCACCGTTGTCAATGGCTACATCCCGTCCTCTCAGTGAAAATGTTCCAAATGCGCTGTCACCGCACGGCTAATCATCTGTCGGTTCTCGATCATGTCGGAATAGGATCCATTGATCCTTTTGCGTCTGTCACTACGCCCAACACTCGCGAGTTTGAAGCTCGTCACAGTCATCCCTTCTCAGATCCTACTCAGAATACCACAGACAAGGTTTAGACATTCCGGATCTCAGGAATGACCGCCAATGATTCTAGCTTATAACACGAAGACTCTGATTTGAATCATGAGGCTAAGAGATATGCATTCAATCTAAGGTAGAACGGAGGTGGTTGTCAGGAACGTGTTCATAGGTGAGAATGATGATGAGTGTCACAGATCATCACATTCATCAAGTTGAAGTGCGAATGAATATCTTAGAATGGAAGCAAGCGTAATAGAATGGAAAACAGTAGTAATTGCATTAATTCGTGAAGAACAGCAGAGCTCCTCACCCCCCAACAATGGGGTTTAGAGACTCATGCTGTAGAGAACACAACAAGAAATGTGTAAAGTGTCATGAGGTACAAGATGAATCACTGAAAGTAGTATTTATAGTAAACTAGTGACCTAGGGTTACAGAAAATGAGTAAGCTAGGGTGTTTATTGTAAAAATCCACTTTCGGGGCCCATTTGGTGTGTGCTTGGGCTGAGCATTGAAGCTTTCATGTGTAGAGACATTTCCTGGAGTTAAACGCCAGTTTTTATGCCAGTTTGGGCGTTTAACTCCAGCTTTTGTGCCAGTTCTGGAGTTAAACGCCATACTTCTTGAGCTGACTTGGAACGCCTGTTTAGGCCATCAAATCTCGGGCAAAGTATGGACTATTATATATTGCTGGAAAGCCCAGGATGTCTACTTTCCAACGCAATTCAGAGCGCGCCAATTAGGCTACTGTAGCTCCAGAAAATTCACTTTGAGTGCAGGGAGGTCAGAATCCAACAGTATCTACAGTCCTTTTTCAGCCTCTGAATCAGATTTTTGCTCAGGTCCCTCAATTTCAGCCAGAAAATACCTGAAATCACAGAAAAACACACAAACTCATAGTAAAGCCCGCAAAAGTGATTTTTATTTAAAAACTAATAAAAACATAATAAAAACTAACTAAAATATACTAAAAACATACTAAAAATAATGCCAAAAAGCGTATGAATTATCCGCTCATCAGAAGGTAAAACAAGTTAGAATATTGTTCTATCCACAAGTCCCAATCCACCCTTGGGAGGATTGGTGTCAGGAATTAGAAAGCAAACCAACAATAACCCAATTACAATATTTCTCTTGAACCTTCCAACTCAAGGGTTCCTTTCAATCAACTCCCCATCAAGTAGGGAACTACTCACTCATTGTATTACTTTATGAGTCTTGGCCGTGACCCTAAGCACTTTGTTTTCCAGTATTACCACCGGATATATAAATGCCACAGACACATAACTGGGTGAACCTTTTCAGATTGTGACTCAGCTTTGCTAATGTCCCCAATTAGAGGTGTCCAGAGCTCTTAAGCACACTCCTTTTTTTTTTTTGCTCTGGACCACGACTTTAACCGCTCAGTCTCAAGTTTTCACTTGACACCTTCACGCCACAAGCACATGGTTAGGGACAGCTTGGTTTAGCCGCTTAGGCCAGGATTTTATTCCTTTAGGCCCTCCTATCCACTAATGCTCAAAGCCTTGGATCCTTTTTATCACCCTTGCCTTTTGGTTTAAAGGGGTATTGGCTTTTTCTGCTTGCTTTTCTCTCTTTTTTTTTTGTGCAAGCTTTCTATTCACTGCTTTTTCTTGCTTCAAGAATCAATTTTATGATTTTTCAGATCATCAAATAACATGTCTCCTTTTTTTTTCATTCTTTCAAGAGCCAACAATTTTAACATTCATAAACAATCAAATTCAAAAATATGCACTGTT
Source organism: Arachis ipaensis (assembly GCF_000816755.2). NCBI lineage: Eukaryota > Viridiplantae > Streptophyta > Magnoliopsida > Fabales > Fabaceae > Arachis > Arachis ipaensis. Next base: position 49,065,059 of record NC_029785.2, on the reverse strand, counting down.
CAAGCATTCATTCAGAGAACAAGAGTATTGCCACCACATCAAAATAATTAAACTGTTTTAAAATTCGAAATTCATGTACTTCTTTTTCTTTTTCGGTTAAAAGTACTTTTTATTTAAGAAAGGTGGTGGATTCATAGGACATTCATAGCTTTAAGACATAAACTCTAATTTTATTGACTATGGAATAAAAATAAGACTCAAAGATAAATATAAGAGCAGACCCATAATAATAGAAGACAGAAAATTAAAAGCAGAAAAATAAATGACTCTTAAAATAGACTCTTAATAATAAAGGTTATCACAGAGTTAGGACTCAACAACCTTGATTTTGAGAAGTTGATGCTCCCTCTTTTTGTGGGGTGCTTGATCCTTCAAGGGAGAGCTTCTGGCGCTTCAGCTCCTGTAGCTCATGCCCCTGCTTCTCCTGTTCCTTCAGCAGCTTGCAGAGCATGCAGTTTTGATTCTGCTGTTCTTCCTTAAGTTGTTCCATAGCTTCCTGCAGCTTGGTAACAGATGCTTCTAAGCGGGTCCAGTAGTCAATTTCAGGAATTTCTGGGAGGAACTCCTGCGCCCTCTTTTTGATGGAGTTGTCTTGCACTTGTTGTCCTTCCATTGACTTCTTGGTGATTGGGTGTTCAATTGGGATGAACTCATCTACTCCCATCCTCACCCTAGCATCTTTACATAGCAGAGAAATTAAGCTTGGGTAGGCCAGTTTGGCTTCAGTGGAATTCTTGTTTGCAATTGTGTAAATCTCACAAGAAATCAGATGATGAATCTTCACTTCTTTTCCAAGCATAATACAATGAATCATCACTACTCTTTTGACAGTGACCTCAGAGCGGTTACTAGTAGGCAATATAGAACGCCCAATGAAGTCCAGCCAGCCTCTTTCAACTGGTTTGAGATCTCCTCTCTTGAGTTGGTTTGGGACACCTTTGGAATTGGTTATCCACTTAGTTCCAGGGAGGCATATGTCCTCTAGAACTTGATCCAACCCCTTATCTACTCTCACTATTCTCCTATTAAAGGATTCAGGATCATCTTGTAGTTGAGGTAGTTTGAAGACCTCTCTTATTTTGTCCAGATGGAAGTAAATAATTCTTCCTTTGACCATGGTTCTGTAGGTATGAAAGGCGGTTCTAGTCATTCTCTGCTTATCTGTCAGCCACAGATTTGAGTAGAATTCCTGAACCATGTTTCTTCCAACCTTTGTCTCAGGATTGGCTAGAATTTCCCATCCTCTGTTTTCGAATTTGCTCTTGGATCTCTGGATATTCATCTTCTTTCAGATTGAATTTAACTTCCGGGATCACTGACCTCAGACCCATTATTTTGTACTAATGGTCTGCATGTTCCTTGGTTAGAAACCTCTCTTGATTCCAAAGACTCTTTGGAGTATTCTCTTTCTTGCCTCTTGATTTGGTTTGTTTTCCCTTAGGTGCCATGATCTTGATGAGTCTTAGCTCAATGATCACGGAAAAGCACACCAAACTTAGAGGTTTGCTTGCCCTCAAGCAAAAGAAAGGAAAGGGAGGAGAGAGGAGAAGAGGTAAATTCGAATGGTGTAGAGGAGGGGATGGCCAAAACTATATTTATAGGAGGAGGGGATGGCTTTTGAAAAATTTGAGAGAGATATGAAAAGATATGGAAAGAATTTGAGAAGATATTTGAGTTTTTAAAGAAGATTTGGAAAGGATTTGAAAGAATTTTGAGAAATAATTTAGAAAATTATTAAATGATGAGAATTGAGGGTGAATGATGAAAGTTTGAAACATGTTTATGCAGAAAATTATGAGTCAAAACATGAAAATTTGAAAAAAATTGAAGTTGGAAACAAAATCTCTTCCCCCTGCCTTTCTGGCGTTAAACGCCCAGAATGGTATCCATTCTGGCGTTTAACGCCCAGTTGTTGGCCATTATGGGCATTTAACGCCCAGCCAGGTACCCTGGCTGGCGTTAAACGCCAGAAACTCTTTTATCACTGGGCGTTTTGCTGAACGCCCAGGATACTGCAAATCTGGCATTAAACACCCAGAATGGTACCCATTTTGGCGTTTAACGCCCAAAATGGTACCTTTACTGGCATTAAACGCCCAGAATGATACCCATTCTGGCGTTTAACGCCCAAAATGCCCCTTACTGGCGTTTTCTTGCCAGCAAGCTCCTTTTCTTTGCTTTTTGTACTGAATCCTTCTGTAACTCTGTGAATTCCTTCAATTTTGATGCTTAGCCTTTGATGGAAATGTATATCAAACCTCTACAAGTATTAATTAAAATAAATAACTTGCTAATGGCTGGGTTGCCTCCCAGCAAGCACTTCTTTATTGTCTTTAGCTGGACCTTTACTGAGCTTCATTCAAGCCTCAGTTTTGAGCATTCTTGCTCAAAATTGCCTTCAAGATAATGTTTGATTCTCTGTCCATTGACAATCGTTCTCTGTCCCTTTTCTGTCTCTTATTTCTATATCAAACTCTTGCAGAAGCAACACCCATCTTATGAGCCTGGGTTTTGAATCCTGCTTTGTGAGTAGATATTTAAGAGCAGCATGGTTAGTGTACACAATCACTTTTGATCCTACTAAATAGGATCTAAACTTGTCAATGGCATAAACCACTGCAAGCATCTCTTTTTCTGTGGTTGTGTAATTCTTCTGTGCGTCATTTAGAACACAACTGGCATAGTAAATAACGTGCAGAAGCTTGTTATGCCTTTGTCCTAACACTGCACCAATGGCATGGTCACTGGCATCACACATTAATTCGAATGGTAATGTCCAGTCAGGTGCAAAGATGACTGGTGCTGTGACCAGCTTGGCTTTCAGGATTTCAAACGGCTGCAGACACTCTGTGTCAAACACAAATGGCATGTCAGTAGCTAGCAGGTTGCTCAGAGGTTTTGCAATTTTTTGAAAAGTCCTTTATGAACCTCCTATAGAATCCTGCATGCCCCAGAAAGCTTCTAAGCTTCTTTACATTGGCAGGTGG
>NC_029785.2:49058933-49062043 GCF_000816755.2 Arachis ipaensis | reverse complement strand
AGGGTCACGACCAAGACTCATAAAGTAGCTGTGTTCAAGAATCAACATACTTAACTAGGAGAATCAATAACACTATCTGTATTCTAAGTTCCTATAGAAGCCAATCATTCTGAACTTCAAAGGATAAAATCTGAGCCTAGAGTTGAATAGTAAAACTTTTTGTCCTGGCTCAAAGACTTTGGATGACAATTTCTTGTCATGCCACTTTTTTGCTTTTTCCTTATAAATTTTTGCATTTTCAAAAGCATTGAGTCTGAACTCTTCCAGCTCATTTAGCTGGAGCAATCTTTTCTCACCAGCTAACTTAGCATCCATGTTTAGGAATCTGGTTGCCCAGTAGGCTTTATGTTCCAGTTCCACGGGAAGATGGCAAGCCTTGCCATACACAAGCTGGTATGGAGAGGTTCCTATAGGAGTCTTGAATGCTGTTCTGTATGCCCACAGAGCATCATCCAAGCTCTTTGCCCAATCCTTTCTATGGGCAATTACAGTCCGTTTCAGGATTCTCTTTAGTTCTCTATTAGAGACTTCAGCCTGCCCATTTGTCTGTGGATGATATGGAGTTGCTACCTTATGGCTAATTCCATATCGAACCATAGCAGAGTAAAGCTGTTTATTGCAGAAATGGGTTCCCCCCATCACTGATTAGTACTCTGGGAACACCAAATCTGCTAAAAATATGTTTCTGGAGGAACTTCAGCACAGTCTTTGTATCATTAGTGGGTGTGGCAATTGCTTCCACCCATTTAGATACGTAGTCTACTGCCACCAGAATGTAAGTGTTTGAGTATGATGGTGGGAAAGGACCCATGAAATCAATACCCCATACATCAAACAACTCAATCTCTAAGATCCCTTGTTGAGGCATGGCAAAACCATGAGGCAGGTTACCAGCTCTTTGGCAACTGTCACAGTTACGCACAAACTCTCGGGCATCTCTATAGAGAGTAGGCCAATAGAAGCCACATTGGAGGACTTTAGTGGCTGTTCGCTCACTTCCGAAATGTCCTCCATACTGTGATCCATGGCAATGCCACAGGATCTTCTGTGCCTCTTCTCTAGGGACGCATCGATTGGGATCAGTAGTTACTGCCATAGCCTCTTTTTTTGTGGAGGACTCACTATTTGAGTACAGATGTTGATTTCTAGCAACTGTATCTATGAATTCTTGAGCCTCTTCAATTATTTTTCTCATGTGTATAGATCCCCCAACTGAGTGGTCTAGGGACATCTGAGCTTTTTCTGTAAGCCCATAGTAAAAGATGTCTAACTGTACCCACTCTGAAAACATTTTAGAAGGGCATTTTCTCAGCATCCCTCTGTACCTCTCCCAGGAATTATAAAGGGATTCATGATCCTCTTGTTTAAAGCCTTGGATTTAATGGAGCCATTAGCAAGTTGAAGACATATTCGGGTTGGTTTGACCTCTTCAGTCAAGCCAAGCTTTCTGATGGTGGATGCAGGTATTAGATTGGTACTTGCTCCCAGGTCACATAGGGCTGTCTTGGTACAGGCACCCTCTAATGTGCATGGTATCATAAAGCTTCCAGGATCTTGAAGCTTCTCTGGTAAGCTTTTCAGAATGACTTCACTGCATTCTTCAGTGAGAAATACTTTTTCAGTTTCTCTCCAATCCTTCTTATGACTTAAGATCTCTTCATGAACTTCGCATAAGAGGGTATTTGCTCAAGTGCCTCTGCAAATGGAATCTTTATTTCAAGAGTCCAAAGATAGTCTGCAAAACGGGCAAATTGTTTATCCTGTTCCGCTTGGCGGAGTTTCTGAGGGTAAGGCATCTTGGCTTTATATTCTTCAATCTTAGTTGCTGCAGGTTTATTCCCTACAGAAGTGGTTGGAGAAGTCTTCTTAGAGGGGTTACTATCAGCACTTGCAGGTGTCTGATCCCTCATTGGCGTTTGAACGCCAGGATTGCGTACTGGATGGGCGTTTAACGCCAGCTTCCCACCCTTTTCTCAGATGCTACTCCCATATGCAGCTGTAATGGGGTTAGCATATGACCCCAGAGTCCTTCTGGACTGTTCACTTCCACTTATGTCCATAATGGAGAAAAGGGAATTGATATGAATTATTTTTTTTTAAAGTAACCGAAAATAATAAGTAAAATAAATGAAAAATAGAATAAAATTTCGAAACAAAAATAAAATAAAAGCAAATTGAAAACTAAATTAATTAATCAATTAAAAAGATTTTGAAATTAGCAATTAAAAAGATATGATTGAAAATTATTTTGAAAAAGATATGAAAAGATCAATTTTTGAAATTAGAATATTGACTTGACTAAAAAAAAAGATATGATTTTGAAAATCTTTGATTAAATTAATGCAAAATTTCGAAAATTATGAGTAAAATAAGGAAAAGATATTTTTTTTTTTATTTTTGAATTTTAATGAGGAAAGAGAAAAACAACAAAATGACTCTAAACTTAGAAATTTTAAATCAAAATAATGAAAACAAACAAGAAAATTTTGAATGTCAAGATGAACACCAAAAACACTTTGAAGATCAAGATAAACACCAAGAACAAATTTTTGAAAAAAATTTAAGTAAATAAAAGCACAAGGGACACCAAACTTAAGATTTTAAAAATCAAGAAAGTACTAAACACATGCAAATTTCGAAAAATAAAAGAAAGTTAAAGCATGCAATTGACACCAAACTTAAAATATGAAACTAAACTCAAATAAAAGACTCTAAACCAACAAAAATAAATTAGTCCTAATCTAAGCAACAAGATAAACCGTCAGTTGTCCAAACTCGAACAATTGGAAAGCTAACGTCCGGGGCTTCGATTTGACATAAAATATGTTATAGTTTCCCTGATGCTAGGCGACGTGACTGCGTGATCCATGCGGCCGCGTCGTAGTGACGGAAATCCAGCGTGGCAAAATTCGAAACCAGCGAATTCTGGACTGTTTCTGACCCAGTTTGCGGCCCAGAAAACACAAATTAGAGGCTATAAAGTGGGGACTGCATCCATTCATAAGAAGGCTCTCATATTTACAATTTTTGGAGTAGATGTAGTTTTTAGAGAGAGAGGTTCTCTCCTCTCTCTTAGGATTTGGATTTAGGATTTCTCTTAGTTTTAGGAG
>NC_029785.2:49051588-49054446 GCF_000816755.2 Arachis ipaensis | reverse complement strand
AAACCATAAAATAGTGGTTTATCAACATCTCCACACTTAAACATTAGCATGTCCTCATGCTAAGCTCAAGAGAAGCTATAAAGGAATGAAGAGGAATGATATGAAATGCAACCTATCTATATGAATGCAACTACATGCAAAATGTTTCTACCTACTTGGTTAAAAATAAATAAGTTCCCAAAGACAAACATAAATCAGATTTCACTAATTCAAATTATACAATAAAGGACAAGTAAACTTGTAAGAAGATAGCTATTGAAAGCAGGGAACATAGAATCAAGCATTGAACCCTCACTGGTAGTGTATATCACTCTTACTCTAAGGTGTCTAGGGTCAATCACTCTACTCTTCTCTAGTCATTCTTTCTAAACCTTGTTCTTCATCTAACCAATCAACAATATTTAATATACCAATGCAAACATCATGAGGTCTTTTTCAAGGTTGTAATGGGGCTAAGGTAAGGGTAAAGGTATATATGGCTAAGTGAGCTAGTAAAGTGAATCCTTGATTAGTCTAAGATCTCACCTAACATATACATACTTTATACAATTTTAAAATACTTTACCTAACTACCCAAAATTTTCCCACTTTTGTATTACATGCTCATGTATCAAACTTATTTTTGAATTTTGTCCCATGTGCATTGATTCTTTTTTATTTTGCATTTGGGGTAATATATTTTTTCATTTTTCTTTTCTTCTTCTTCTTTTTTTTTTTTTGTATCCCCTTATTTAATTACTTAATATATTTTTCTTCAATGCACATGGTAATTTAATTATTTTGATTTCACATGAGCATGCTTCTCAAATTTTCAAATAACTTATTCAATTTAATTCCCTACTTTTTCATATCATCCCATGTTCCCATAAAATTTCCCACACTTAAATTTTACACAATATCTATCTTAAGCTAACCAAGGATTCAACTTGGGATTCTTATTTTATTTTTCTGCTTAAGGCTAGTAATGTGGTTATAAAACAGAAGGGATTTAAAAGCTCAAGGGGGCCAACAAGGGTGATGTAAAAGGTAGGCTAATTTTGGGATAAGTGAGCTAGAATCAAACAATGGCCTCAATCATATGCAAGCATGTAAATATACTAAATAATAGACATATAGAATGGGACAAAATACAGATTGTAATCATAGAGAAGAAAAACACACAAGAATAAAATATTATGGTTAAATAGTGTAACCATGTAAATAAGCTCAAATCTCACAGGTTGTGTGTTCTTTGGCTCAAAAACCATGTGCCAAATACAACTTCAAACAAATTTTAACAAAAAAAAAAATTTTCAATTTAAATTAGTGAAATTTTTCAAAAATAGGGTCATTAGAAGAATTTTATTACTTTAACCAAGTAGTAACTAGATGCATAAAATCAAACAAATATGCAAATACAACAACTAATTTAACAAAGAAAATTAAACATTGGTGCTAAAATATGAAGTGACTAACCCATGGAAGTCGGTATCGACCTCCCCACAGTTAAAGATTGCACCGTCCTCGGTGCATGCTGAGATGTGCAGGTGGACGAGCTGTTCCAACTGATGCTTTTCTTCAAGGATTGTGCTGATGGACTTGTTTGTCTCCCCTTTTAGAAGTTTCTCCCTTTTTCCGTCTTCGGTGGCCAACCTGAAAGAAGAGAAAAAGAAGAACAGTAATACCCAGAAGTAAAGAAAATAAATAAAGTATGGGTGGGTTAATGCCAAATAATGAGGGTCTCAATTACATGGTAGCTACAACATGCAAGTGAGAAAACAGTAGAAGTACATGGCAAATCAAGAGTGCAAAGTTTTGCAACATTGGGGAAGAGAGTGGGTAAGGAGAGATAATATAAATTCATATCAATGCAAAATTAGTACAGATATAAAAGATTGGCATTGATTTAAATAATATTATCTAACTAGAATAAAACAAGTCTTTAAGCACCTAAAATAATTCAAGAGAAGATGCAACAGTGAAATAAGAAAATTTTAACACCAAAGAAAAAATAATTAATTTTAGAAAAAAATAAAAATATGCACAAAATTAAGATGCAATGAATGAAATAGCAAATAAATAAAATAAAAGATAAGAAGAATGAGAAGGGAGAGAAGAGAAGAAGAAGTAAGTAAGAAAAGAGGGAGGAAAAATTAGGATTGTGGGAGAAAAGATAAGATATTTGGCAAATTAGGATAAGCTGTGCGGCGCAAGCGACGCGGTCGCGTGGCTTGCGCTTAAACTGATTGACGCGGTCGCGTCGGTCACACGGTCGCGTGACCCGTTTTATGCCACTGGCGCGAGGGCAGCTTTGCACTCGCACAACTCTCTGTTCAAAATCATTAGTTGCCAAATATTGGGTGACGCGATCGCGTGAGTGGGCTTTCAGAATGATATGACACGGCCGTATGGGGCACGCGGTCGCGTGAGATGGACTGCGCGTCCAGCGCCAGTCCAGCACCACTCTAGCACAACTTTCGGCTGTGCACCATTATTACGTCAAAATCTTGGTCACGCGGCCGCGTGGGGCACGCGGTCGCGTGGGAGGCTATTATTCCCATATGACGCGGTCGCATGGGGTGAATTGTGCCATTGGCACGCCTCCAGCCCTGCTCCTACGTGACTCTCTGTTCAATTCTTTTTTTTCCAAAACGCACTGGTGACGCGAACGCGTCAGTGACGCTGCCGCGTCGCGTGCGTTTTTTTTTTTTTAGATGCATGAAAAATGCAGAATGCAATGACTAATATGAGTGAGATGCAAAATTCCAGGTTCAATATAATAAAACAAAATAAAACTTGAAAATAAATAAAACTAAATAAAAATTAAAGAGAAACGATCATACCATGGTGGGTTGTCTCCCACCTAGCACTTTTAGTTA
>NC_029785.2:49050971-49051376 GCF_000816755.2 Arachis ipaensis | reverse complement strand
TCATGAGCTATTTTCTTCTTGCAAGTCTATTTGTACTTCATTTTCATGATTTAAATTAGTGAAATCCAGTTCATATTTCCTATTGAAAGATTTGTTTACTTTTAACTAAGTAGGTAGAAATATCTTAGCATGTAGTTACATTCATAGGTTGCATTGCATACTCTATATCATTCCTCTTCATCTTTATAGTTTCTCTTGAGCTTAGCATGAGGACATCCTAATGTTTAAGTGTGGGGAGGTTGATAAGCCACTATTTTATTGTTTATCTTGTACTCAATTGAGTGGTTTTTATTAACTCTTTACCCACTTATTCATACTATTTGAATGGTTTTATATTTTCTTCCTAATTATGTGTTTTGATTGAAAACATGCTTCTTTGATCTTATATTTGCTTATTATTAATCC
>NC_029785.2:49049109-49049403 GCF_000816755.2 Arachis ipaensis | reverse complement strand
TTGAAGCTTTCATGTGTAGAGACATTTCCTGGAGTTAAATGCCAGTTTTTATGCCAGTTTGGGCGTTTAACTCCAGCTTTTGTGCCAGTTCTGGAGTTAAACAGCCAGAATTCTTGAGCTGACTTGGAACGCCTGTTTAGGCCATCAAATCTCGGGCAAAGTATGGACTATTATGTATTGCTGGAAAGCCCAGGATGTCTACCTTCCAACGCAATTAAGAGCGCGCCAATTGGGCTTCTGCAGCTCCAGAAAATCCACTTTGAGTGCAGGGAGGTCAGAATCCAACAGTATCTA
>NC_029785.2:49048511-49048675 GCF_000816755.2 Arachis ipaensis | reverse complement strand
TGAGTTATCAAACTCATTGTTGATTGAGAATTGGAATTCTTCAAGAATTAATTCATCCACTTAACTTACCTTCATAGTTAGTTGTTAATAAAGTGGGAGAAAAATCCAATTCTCATTACAATTGATAAGGATAACTGGGATAGGACCTCCAGTCTTCATACCTT
>NC_029785.2:49047778-49048340 GCF_000816755.2 Arachis ipaensis | reverse complement strand
AAACAGCAGAGCTCCTCACCCCCAACAATGGGGTTTAGAGACTCATGCCATAGAGAACACAACAAGAAACGTGTAAAGTGTCATGAGGTACAAGATGAATCACTGAAAGTAGTATTTATAGTAAACTAGTGACCTAGGGTTACAGAAAATGAGTAAGCTAGGGTGTTTATTGTAAAAATCCACTTCCAGAGCCCACTTGGTGTGTGCTTGGGCTGAGCATTGAAGCTTTCATGTGTAGAGACATTTCCTGGAGTTAAATGCCAGTTTTTATGCCAGTTTGGGCGTTTAACTCCAGCTTTTGTGCCAGTTCTGGAGTTAAACGCTAGAATTCTTGAGCTAACTTGAAACGCCTGTTTGGGCCATCAAATCTCAGGCAAAGTATGAACTATTATATATTGCTGGAAAACCCATGATGTCTACTTTCCAACGCAATTAATAGCGCACCAATTAGACTTCTGTAGCTCCAGAAAATTCACTTCGAGTGCAGGGAGGTCAGAATCCAACAGTATCTATAGTCCTTTTTCAGCCTCTGAATCAGATTTTTGCTCAGGTCCCTCAATTT
>NC_029785.2:49046110-49047518 GCF_000816755.2 Arachis ipaensis | reverse complement strand
ATCAACAACAGTTAATATACCAATGCAAACATCATGAGGTCTTTTCAAGGTTGTAATGGGGCCAAGGTAGGTAGGGATACATGTATGGTCAAGTGAGCTTATAAATTGAATCTTTAATTAACCCAAGCTTCAACCCAACCTATATAACTTGCATAACCTTAGAATTCATACCTAGTTACCCAAAATTCCCCTTTTACATTCCATACTCATGTATCAACTTTTTATTTTAATTTTTATCATATGTGCATTGATCTTTGACCAGCTTGGCTTTCAGGATTTCAAACGGCTGCAGACACTCTGTGTCAAACACAAATGGCATGTCAGTAGCTAGCAGGTTGCTCAGAGGTTTTGCAATTTTTTGAAAAGTCCTTTATGAACCTCCTATAGAATCCTGCATGCCCCAGAAAGCTTCTGATTGCCTTTACATTGGCAGGTGGCGGTAATTTTTTAATTACCTCTACCTTTGCTTGATCTACCTCTATTCCCTTGCTTGAAATTTTGTGCCCAAGGACGATTCCTTCAGTCACCATAAAGTGACATTTTTCCCAGTTTAAGACTAGGTTAGTCTCTTGGCACCTTTTCAAGACAAGTGCTAGATGATCAAGACAGGAGCTGAATGAGTCTCCAAATACTGAGAAGTCATCCATGAAGACTTCTAAAAATTTCTCTACCATATCAGAGAAAATAGAGAGCATGCACCTCTGAAAGGTTGCAGGTGCATTGCAGAGACCAAAAGGCATTCTTCTGTAAGCAAATACTCCAGATGGACATGTGAATGCTGTTTTCTCTTGGTCTTGAGGATCCACTGCAATTTGGTTGTAGCCTGAATAGCCATCCAAAAAGTAGTAGTATTCATGAACTGCTAGTCTTTCTAGCATTTGGTCTATGAATGGTAAAGGAAAATGATCCTTTCTGGTGGCTGTATTGAGCCTTCTGTAATCAATACACATACGCCACCATGTAACTGTTCTTGTGGGAACCAGTTCATTCTTTTCATTATGAACCACTGTCATGCCTCCCTTCTTGGGGACAACTTGGACAGGGCTCACCCAGGGGCTATCAGAAATAGGATAAATAATCCCAGCCTCTAGTAACTTAGTGACCTCTTTCTGCACCACTTCCTTCATGGCTGGATTTAGCCGCCTCTGTGGTTGAACCACTGGCTTAGCATCATCCTCCAATAGGATCTTGTGCATGCATCTTGCTGGGCTAATGCCCTTAAGATCACTTATGGACCACCCAAGAGCAGTCTTGTGTGTCCTTAGCACCTGAATTAGTGCTTTCTCTTTCTGTGGCTCTAAAACAGCGCTTATGATTACCGAAAAAGTGTCATCTTCTCCCAGAAATGCATATTTCAGGGATGGTGGTAGTGGTTTGAGCTCTGGTTTAGGAGGTTTCTCCTCTTCCT
>NC_029785.2:49025283-49045454 GCF_000816755.2 Arachis ipaensis | reverse complement strand
TTTTTAATTCTTATAGTTTCACATGAGCAGGTATCCAAATTTCCATTAAATTATCATGACACATTCCCTTAATAACTTTTGTTCCCACAATTTCTCATATTTAACTAGCACACACAATTCTATCTTAAGCTAACCAAAGATTCAATTTGGGATATACAATTGTTTTTCCGCTTAAGGCTAGTAATGTGGTGAAATATAGAACAAATGGGATTTAAAGGCTCAAAGTGGTTAACAAAAGGTAATTGAAAAGGGTAGGCTTAATTTGGATGAGTGAGTTTAAACAAAGAATGGCCTCAATCATGTGCAAGCATATAGATATAATAAATATTGGACATATAAGATAAAACAAAATATAGATTACAATCATAGAGAAGTAAACACACAAGAATAAAATAATTATAGTTAAATAATGTAACCATGCATAAAAGCTCAAATCTTCACAGGTTGTGTGTTCTTTAGCTCAAACATCATGTTCCAAATACAACTTCAAGCAAATTTATCATAAAAAAAATTTTAAAAATTAGTGAAATTTTGTTCCAAAGATAGAGTCTTAGAAGAAACTTATTGTCTTTTCAATCAAGTAGAGCATGCATGCAACTAACCTATTACTATGCAATTTATCCTATTCTATAAAAGAAAGAAAATCTAACTAAATATCCTAATTTATTGGTGCTAGAGAAGAGAAATTACCTCCGGAAGTCAGGTACTGACCGATCTCTCCACACTTAAGGCTTGTGGTGTTGAAGAAGGGATATCTTCAACCGGAGCAGTGTGAAGGCTTGTAGTGGCTGCTGAAAGTCTGAGGTATTTCCCATTAGGGACATATTGATTATCCCGTGGGAGCATGACTTTGGTGTCTCCAGCTCTGTAGGAGACTCCGGCTGCTGAGACAAGATCTGAGACCAAGGCGGGAAAAGGTAAGTTGCCCGCAATTTGTACGTGTCCCATGGCATTCCGGATATGTCTTGGTAGATTCAGAGGCTGGTCTGTAAGGATGCACCATAGTAGAACGACCATGTCCGCAGTGAAGGAAGACTCGTGAGTGCTCGGAAAGACGTAATGGGACATGATCTGTGCCCATACGCGAGCCTCCAAGGTAAGTGCTGAAGCTGATATTCCCTAGGGCGGGTACGATGGTATTCGTAGATCCAACGGCTGCCAGGTAGTGCGATAATTCTGAGAACAGCTTCCCAGTCAAATTGGTACATCTGGTGCTTGAGTGCGACTTCTTGAAAGGCGTCCAATCCTTCTGGAATAAGGGGAAAATCCAAAGCTTGTTGAATAGCCTCTTCTGTAATAGGGACTTGCTTCTGACGGACAAAGAAAGACTACAGGGTAGGCAGGTAGAAGTTAGAGTAGAACTCGACTACCCAAGAAAGATTGACCTGCTTCTGTTGTCTCTGTAGGAAACCCCATTGTCTTCTTTCAATTTGCGGCTCAACAAAAGTAGCAATATTGGGCGGAAGGATAAGAAGGTGTTCGTTGTTGTAAATCCTTTCAGCTAGAATAGGGAACATCTGCTCACAGTAGCGATTTGGAAATCGCGCAGTGTCCTTTGCTGGAAAGGCTTTCTCTTTTTCATCAACGTTGATGATCCTCTTAACTCTTTTTATTGAGGGCTTGACTGCAGTTGAAGAAGGCTCTGCCACTAGTGCTCTTTTAGTTCTTCTTCTTGCTGGAGGTTTGGGAGTAGCTTTCTCTTTTCCTTTCTTGGTGGCCATCCTGAAAAGGGAAGAGAGAGTAAATTAAATTCAAAGAGATATATAGCAATGAAGAGAACGAAAAGGGATGGTTATAAATGCATATTAAAAGGTAAATGATGTTAACACACGCTCATGAGTACATGTGAAAGATCATTAATGGAAAATAGTTAGTGCATATGATGACAAGTGAATGCAAGGTGTTTATTGGCATGCCGGCAAAGGGCATGAGTAGCATAGACCAAGCATTACTTTGTAACAAACCATCACGTTTGTATTGACAATTAAATTCAATTAATATAATAGTAAAGGGAATTTGTGAAAAGCAAGCATTGAATAGTAGAATAACATAGAGAAGTGCATAATGCCATATGGGATTTTTCACAAACACATAGCATACATGGTGAAGAATGTATAGAAAGTATTAAGGTGAACATGCAAGCAATCCTTTAAAGAAAATAATAATAATTGCCAAACAATTTGCAACAATCCACAAGCATATAAGGAAGAATAATGACTCAAATAAAATTCTAACATCATGTAAAAAGGAAAGAAGAAGAAAGAAAATATGAATAATGAAAAGAAAAAGAAAAGAAAAGAAAATAACATACAAAATAAGAAGAATGATAGAAAAGAAAAGGATGAAGAAGAAAATAAAAGCTTGTTAATGGAGGTGAGGGGGAGAGAGTGAAAGGTGAGATAGAAGGAAGAAGGGAGGAGGAAGAAATAAGGAGGGAAAAGAAAAATTAGGATTTGGAGAAGAAAAAGATATGATAATTGGCAAAATTAGGTTGAGCTGTGCGGCGCAAGCGACGCGATCGCATGGGGAATGCGGTCGCGCGACTTGCGCTTAAGGTGAGGGACGCGGTCGCGTGACTCAGTTTGTGCCAGTGGCGCGAGGGTTGCCTCGCACTCGCACAACTCTCTGTTCAAAATCATTAAATGCCAAATTTTAAGTGACGTGATCGCATGGGACATGCGATCGCGTGAGTGGGCAGTTTATGGGGTACGTCGCGGCCGCGTGGGGCACGTAGTCGCGTGAGGGGGATTGCGCGTCCAGCGCCAGTCCAGCACCACTCTAGCACAACTTTTAGCTATACACCCTTTCTACGTCGAAAATCAGGGCACGCGGTCGCGTGGGGCACGCGGTCGCGTGGGAGGTCATTATGCCCATACGACGCGGACGCGTCGGCGACGCGGTTGCGTGGGCTGATTTGTGCCAATGGCACTCCTCCAGCCACGCTCCAGCGTGACTCTCTGTTCGTTTTGATTTTTCTCCCCTCTCCTTGCGACGTGGACGCGTCGCTGATGCGGTCGCGTGGCATTTTTTTAAAATAAAAATGTGTAAATGCAGATGCACGAAGTCTACTAATAAAGAGAAGAGTTATTGGATAAGAAAACTAGAAATAGAGAAAAGAACGATCATACCATGGTGGGTTGTCTCCCACCTAGCACTTTGCTTTAACGTCCGTAAGTTGGACGCTCCACTAGCTTAGTCTTTGGCTATGTGGGGATCTTCCAAGAGGAAGATCTCGAGTTCCTTGTCTTTCTTCCGCTTTTTGCCATGGTACAGCTTTAAACGATGTCCATTAACTTTGATAAGCTCCGAGCTCGAAGGATGGCTAAGGTGATAAACTCTGTACGGTTCGGCCTTCTCTACTCTGTATGGACCTTCCCATCGTGATCTCAACTTGCCTGGCATGAGCCTCAGTCGAGATTTGTAAAGGAGGACTGAGTCCCCAGGTTGGAACTCTTTCCTCTTGATGTTCTGGTCATGTACAGGCTTCATCTTCTCCTTGTGTAGTCTTGAGTTCTCATAAGCTTCTAGGCGAAGGCTCTCCAGTTCTTGCAGTTGCAACTTCCTTTCAGCTCCGGCTTTCTCAATTCCCATGTTACACTCCTTGACTGCCCAAAAGGCTTTGTGCTCTATTTCAACTAGGAGGTGGCAAGCTTTTCCATAAACTAAGCGGAAATGACTCATCCCAATGGGTGTTTTGTATGCTGTTCTGTATGCCCAGAGTACATCTTGTAGCATGGTGCTCCAGTCTCTTCTATGAGGCTTTAATATCTTCTCCAAGATATGCTTTATCTCTCTATTCGACACCTCGACTTGCCCATTAGTTTGGGGATGGTAAGCTGTTGCAACTTTATGAATTATCCCATGCTTCTTCATCAATCCTGTTAGTCTCCTGTTACAAAAATGGGTGCCTTGATCGTTCACGATTGCTTGTGGTGATCCAAAGCGACAAATAATATGGTTTCTTACAAAGGAAACAACAGTGTTAGCATCATCAGTGCGGATAGGAATTGCTTCCACCCACTTAGAAACGTAATCCACAGCTAACAATATATAAAAATAACCATTAGAATTTGGAAATGGACCCATGAAGTCAATGCCCCAAACATCAAAAATTTCACAGAAAAGCATATATTGTTGAGGCATCTCATCCCTCTTGGATGTATTACCAAATTTTTGGCATGGGGGGCAAGATTTACAAAATTCAGCAGCGTCTCTAAAAAGAGTAGGCCACCAGAATCCACAGTCTAAGATCTTTCTAGCAGTTCTTTGAGGGCCAAAATGTCCTCCACTCTCAGATGAGTGACAGGCCTCTAAGATGGACTGGAATTCTGATTGAGGAACACACCGTCTAATTGCCTGATCAGCGCCACATCTCCATAAATATGGGTCATCCCATATATAATATTTAGACTCGCTTTTCAGCTTGTCTCTTTGATGCTTAGAAAAGTTTGGAGGAAATGTGCGGCTAACTAGATAATTAGCTACAGTTGCATACCAAGGGGATACTTCAGATACTGCTTGCAGGTTATCAAATGGAAAATTATCATCTATAGGAGTAGAATCATCCTTAATGTGCTCAAGGCAACTCAAGTGGTCTGCCACTAAATTCTGGTTACCACTCCTATCCTTTATTTCTAAATCAAATTCTTGTAATAGCAGTATCTAACGTATAAGCCTTGGTTTGGACTCTTTTTTAGATAACAGATACTTTAAAGCTGCATGGTCCGAATACACTACTACTCTAGTACCAAGTAAATAAGCTCGAAATTTATCCAGAGCAAAAACAATAGCAAGAAGCGCTTTCTCAGTAGTAGTATAATTGGACTGGGCAGCGTCTAAAGTCTTAGACGCATAAGCAATAACAAAAGGATCCTTACCTTCGCGCTGAGCCAGCGCTGCTCCTACTGCATGGTTGGAAGCATCGCACATGATTTCAAACGGCTGTCTCCAGTCTAGTCCTCTCACAATTGGAGCTTGAGTCAGGGCGGCCTTCAGCTTATCAAACGCTTGCTTGCAATCTTCACTAAATTCGAACTCAATATCCTTCTGTAGTAATCTAGATAAGGGAAGTGCTACCTTACTAAATTCCTTAATAAATCTCCTGTAAAAACCTGCATGGCCAAGGAACGAACGGACTTCCCTCACAGAGGAGGGGTAAGGTAAACTAGAAATAACATTCACCTTTGCTGGGTCTACAGAAATGCCATTATTAGATACCACATGTCCTAATACAATCCCTTGTTTAACCATAAAATGACATTTTTCAAAATTTAATACAAGGTTTGTATTAACACATCTATCTAATACTCTAGATAATCCATCTAAGCAAAGGCTAAAAGAATCACCATAAACGCTAAAATCATCCATAAAACCTCCATATAGTCCTTAATAAGATCAGAGAAAAGACTCATCATACACCTTTGGAAAGTAGCTGGTGCATTGCACAAGCCAAAGGGCATTCTCTTGTAAGCATAAGTCCTAAAAGGACATGTAAAAGTGGTCTTTTCCTGATCCTCAGGAGCTATATGAATCTGGAAATAACCTATGTAATCATCTAAAAAGCAATAATGTGATTTACCTGACAGGCGATCCAGCATTTGATTAATGAATAGAAGTGGGTAGTGATCCTTATGGGTAGCTTGGTTGAGATGCCTGTAATAAATGCAGACCCTCCAGGCGTTCTGAACTCTGGTTGTCAGGAGCTCTCCATGCTCATTCTTCACTGCAGTGACTCCAGACTTCTTTGGCACTACTTGTACTGGGCTCACCCATTCACTGTCTGAGATGGGATAGATGATATCTGCCTCTAATAGTTTGGTCACTTCCTTCTTGACAACCTCTAGGATAGTGGGGTTCAGTCTTCACTGTGGTTGACGGACAGGTCTTGCTGCCTCTTTTAAAAATATTCTATGCTCACAGATTTGAGGGTTGATGCCCACTATGTCTGTCAAACTCCAACCAATTTCCTTCTTGTGCCTCCTCAGCACACCAAGTAGCTGTTCTTCCTGTTGGAAAGTGAGCTCCCTTGCAATGATAACCGGAAACTTCTGCCCATCTTCAAGGTAAGCATATTTGAGGTGTGGAGGAAGGGGTTTTAATTCTAACTTCTGATCATGTTCAGGCTCTGGATTGTCTAGAGCTGGTAACAGTGGTAAGGTACTGTCATTGTCCTCTGAGAATGTCCCCACACTTGGACCTTGTCCTGTGTGCTTCTCTTCAAATTCCTCCTGGTGAACTTCAGCCACGATTTCATCTATAATGTCACACTGGAGGATAGAATGATCCTCCGGAGGATGCTTCATAACTCCATTCAGATTGAAGATCACTACTCGGCCATCTATTTCAAAAGAGTTTGTTCCTGAGAAAGCATCTAATTTAAACTTTGAGGTTCTGGAATGGTCTTCCGAGTAGGATTGATGATGGCTTATCTGAGGCATTCTGGGGCATCTCCAAGATATAAAAATCAATGGGAAACATGAGTCCTTTAATGCCCACTAATACGTCTTCAGCAACTCCAGCCACTATAATAATGCTCTTATCTGCTAACACAAAATGAGCTGCCGACCTTTTTAGGGAGGGAGCCTCAAAATATAATATATAGACAAAGGCATTATACTTACACATGCTCCTAAATCACACATGCAATCAGAAAATACTACACCACCTATAGTACAATTAACCATGCAAGGACCTGGGTCAGTACACTTTTCAAGTAAACCACCCATTAAAGCAGATATGGAACTACCTAAAGGAATAGTTTCTAATTCATGAATTTTGTCCTTATGTATACATAAATCTTTTAGAAACTTTGCATATTTAGGTACTTGTTGAATAACATCAAAAAGAGGAACGGTTACCTCAACCTTTTTGAATATTTCTACCTTTTTGGGGATCGAGTTCCAGCTGCTTCCTGGGCTTCCTTGCAAGTTGTGGAAATGGAATGGGAGTGGTGTTTTCTGCAGTGTCTGTGCCTCTTGGTACTTCCTCCAGTGGTTGGGCTTCTTCTTTTTTAGTTATGTCTTGTATGTCCTCTTCCTCTTCAACATCTTCTATTTCTACGACCTCTTCAGCTGAGGCGTGCTCTGATGGGCTTGGCTCCTCCTGATTCCTCTCCTGTAGTGTGGTTCCGGACCTTAGGGTGATGGCATTAATGCCCCCTTCGGATTGGGTAATGGTTGAGAGGGAATTCCAGTGGAACTTGAAGGTTGGTTATTGGAATTTTGCATTGACCCAATCTGTGAGACAAGAGCTTGCAAAGTAGCGGTCAGACCATTCAGACTGGCATTAATGTTATTTTCCATGGTCTGTTGACTTCGCTCAAAAAATTTTAGTAACTCTTCATTAGGAGATGAAGAAGGGTAAGTAAATTGAGAGGTCTGCTGTTGGGTATTCTGTGGTCCTTGGGACTGCCTCAGGTGAGGTGCTCTGTAAGGTTGGTTCTGCTGCCTGTTGTTGTTATATTCCACCTCTGATTTTTCTGATTATCTCTGCCTCCTCTGTTATTGTTGTCCCTCCAATTCTGGTTAGAATTGTCCTGCCATCCATGGTTATTATTTTCACCTTGATTGTACCCTTGGTTGGGGCAGTCATAGAAGTTATGAGTGGATGCCACCATGTTGTCTTCCTGTTGGAGTTGTGGGCATTCATCAGTATAATGGCTATAATCAGCACAAATTCTGCAAACTCTCTGTGGGACTAACTGTTGGTTTTGCTGTGGTGAAGGAGGTTGAGCTTGCTGAACTTGTTGTTGATTCAATTGCATTTGCTTCAGCAAGTTGGTCATTTCACAGATACTCTGAGTTAGAGCAGTAGTCTCTCTGCTAGAGGATACCTCTGCAACGGCTTTTGAACGGCCTTGCTTCTGCCTGTGGTTCCTAGTAGATTCAGCTAAGTCGCTAATCAATTGCCATGCCTCATCAGTGGTCTTGTACTTCTTCATAGACCCATTGCTAGCACTTTCCAATGTGGTCTTATCTTGGGGCCTCATACCCTGTGTGATGTAGCTGAGTAACACTATCTTGTCGATCATGTGGTAGGGGCATGCTTCCAGAAGACTATTGAAGCACTCCCAGTATTCAAAGAAAGTCTCGTTGTCATCTTGAACAATCGTGGAAATGTCTTTCCTCAGTTTATCAGTAACTTCAGATGGGAAGAATTTCTCCAAAAACTCTTTTCTGAGCGTATCCCAGTTGGATACATTTGCTAGGGGTTGAGTGTAGTACCACTCTCTTGCTTTTCCCTCAAGAGAAAACGGGAAAGCTTTCAGCAAAATTGAAGTTTTATCTGTACCGTCACGCCTGACAGTGGAACAGGCTGCCTGGAAATCTCTCAGGTGCTTGATAGGCTCTTGAGCATGTAAGCCATGAAACTTGGGCATCAAATTGAGCAGTGCGGTCTTTATTTCAAAATCTGTAGCCACCGCTGGGTGATGCGCTTGAAACAGTTGCATTGTAAAATCAGGGGCTCCTTCCTCCTGGATGGTAACTTTTCTGGCTGCTTCCATGTTACTTGTACGTAAATCAACCGAATTAGTAGAATGGGGGCTGGTTTCTTCCTCAGATGGCGTTTCAAATCTGCCCTCAGAGAGGACTAACCGACGCCGAATACTGGCAAGTGTGGGTCAGGAAATGAACGCGTCATCTAGTGAAAGAAACATGCAGCTCATAGTAGCAAAATAAAATAAAATGCAAATAAATAAATTCTAATGAATAACTTTAGCACTCTATTGCAACTCCCCGGCAACGGCGCCAAAAATTGATGCGGGCAGAAATTGGTGAATTAAAAATTGTTAGAATATATGCGTTGCAAGTATAGTTCTTAACTCGCCAGAAATCCACCGCTCAATTTAGAAAGGTGTCACAGAAAATTGAAATTTAAAATACTGGGAGTATGAATCCCAGGTCGTCTCCCAACGAATTGCAGGAAAGGGTGCTATTTTATTAATCAGTTGTTTTCGAAAAGGTTTGAGTTGAGTAAACATGAAATTAAATTGATGAAATTGAATAATGTAAATAAAAGCCTTGACTGGGAGTTGATTACATGGAAGCCCTATTCTTGATGGAACACTCTTAAGATTAATTGACAATTGAGAGTTATTTCGTTTAGTTATCCTTTACTAAGTAAGGGAAGGTAAAACAAGTTGGAATACTGTTCTATCCACAAGTCCCAATCCACCCTTGGGAGGATTGGTGTCAGGAATTAGAAAGCAAACCAACAATAACCCAATTACAATCTTTCTCTTGAATCTTCCAACTCAAGGGTTCCTTTCAATCAACTTCCCATCAAGTTAGGGAACTACTCACTCATTGTAAAGGTAAAATTCATAGCATATATAAAAGAATTAAAGAAAGACATTGTAAATAAAAATTAAAAATAGTCAATTAAAAATAAAAGTGATCCTTGTGTTAAATAATCCTAAAAATATTCCAATGGTAAAATTAAACAAAGCAAAGAACATGGAAGAGTAAGCCAAGTAAAGAAAACGAACTACAATGACGAAGTCTTGATGAGGTAATAACTCTTCTCAATATCCCAATGCAAAAAAGCTAGAGAAACTAAAATCCTAAGAACTATCAATGTCTAGAGAGAAAACCTAGGGGAGGAGTAAAACTAGATCTAAAAACTAAAACTGTGTAGAATGAATGTTGTCCCTGGTTTCTGCATGTTCTCTGGCTCTAGTCTGCTGTTCTAGGCCGAGAACTGGGTCAAAATAGGGCCCAAAATCGCCCCCAGCGAATCCTGCAGATTATGCAGATCGCGCATGTCACGCGATCGCGTCATCCATGCGGACGCGTCATCCACGCTTTTCCTTGCCACGCGTTCGCGTCGCTCACGCCTCCGCGTCGCTCGTGCTTTTCCAGTCCGCGCAGTCGCGTGAGCCATGCGGCCGCGTCACTGCAATTTCTCCTTTTTCGCGCGATCGCATGAGCCATGCGGCCGCGTCACTTCTCGCTGGTTATCTCCCCAATTTCTTGTGTTCCTTCCATTTTTGCTAGCTTCCTTTCCAATCTCCAACTCATTCATGCCCCATAAAGTCTGAAATGCTTAACACACAGATCACGGCATCGAATGGAATAAAGGAGAATTAAAATGCATAATTAAAAGTCTCTAGGAAGTTGTTTTCAATCATGTAATAATTTCAGGAAGAAAATATAAATGCATGCTAAATTAATGAATAAGTGGGTAAGGATCATGATAAAACCACACAATTAAACACAATATAAACCATAAAATAGTGGTTTATCAATAATCCATATCTCAATTTATTCTCTAGCTATGCTTTTACAGCCATGTACTCTACAGAGCTAAAGTCAACCCAAAAACACTTCACTCCCAAAATAATCTAATGTGAAACATCTAGAATTAACACCTAGTATTTCTCCAACAACCAAATTAAACCATAGAATTAAGAGCTATATAGTTATATATACTACAAACAAGCCAATCACAACTGTTTCTCAATCAAAAAAGAATTACTAAGATTAAATTTAATCACAAAATAGTAGTCTGAGTCACATATTGAGACAATTACAATTCGGTATTAATAGTCTCTAATGAACAATTCAATTACTACGCATGAATCAAGAACAAACAGAGAAAGACACGCCAAAAAGGGAAAAAACCAGATCCAATCAATAGTAAGAAAAAGCCACCGACAAAAAGAAGAAACAATTAAGACCTGAACGGTGCTGTGGAAGATGCAGGGAATTAAAACATAGTATCAAAAATTGAACTTTTTCATCTTCAATGAATTATTGATCATCACTTTCATTTACAAATTGCGACAAAAAAAAACAAAATTAAAAAATCAAAAACCCTAAGACTTGAAAATTTTTAAAATAGAATTTAAAAATCAGAATCATAACAACAAATTATGATAAATAAAAAGAAGTTAAAATCAGAATTAATGAAAAATAAAAAAAAAACCTAAGAGAGTGGAAGATGCAGCGACAGAGGCAAAGAGGCTTGGACGGTGGCGGAGAGGCTGGACGTTGCAAGACAGCTGACGAACTGTGATAGAGCACGAGGCGCTGAGAACGACGAAACACCAAGGCGCTAAGGATGAGAAAACAGCAGGGCACTGAGAATGGCTGGAGGCTGACAATGGGAACTGCGATGGAGCACAACAGCGCTGAAAATGACAAAACACCAAAGCGATGAGAATGGCTGGAGGCTGACAAACTGTAACGAAGCACATGTGGCTGCTGGATGGTGTGAGGCTTTGACGGACGACGATAGAGAGGACTATGACAGCGAGAGGAGAATGGAGCTTGAGATTGCGTAAGTAAGACAGGACTATGCCCGGCATGAGTGCTTTGAGAGAGAGAGAGAGAGAGAGAGAGAGGAAACGGCCAGGGTGCGACAGAGAGAGGGCTGGGTGTAAGGGTTAGATGAAGGACTGGGATGAATATGAAGGCGAGCTGGGTGGTGCGACGGTCATCGCAATCGGCAGTGATGAACAGTGCTGCTGGGTGCGAGGCTTCTAGCTAGGGTTAAAGTGAATTTGGATAAAAGTGAAGCGTATGGGCACTGTTATCACTTCTAGGTCAAAAGTTAACTTAGAAAAAAGTTGTGTGGAAAAAAAGAGTGAGAAATTAAATTTTGGGGGCAACTCTATCGGTACGTTTTTGTAGGGTGTCTAAATAAATATAGAAATTAAATTTTGGGGGGAACTCTATCGGTACGCTTTTGTAGGGTGCCTAAATAAACACAGCATATGGGCACGCTTTAAAAATATGACCGTTAGAAGATTAATTAGCCACGCTTTTAAAGCGTACCTATTTCCCTTTATGGCCACGCTTTTGAAGCGTGGAAGAAAAACCGTGGCCAAATCACAAATCAGTGGCCACCCTCATAAAAGCGTGCCGATTTCCCTCTATGGCCACACTTTTCAAGCATGCCAAGAAAAAACGTGGCCAAATCACAAATCAGTGGCCACCCTCACAAAAGCGTGGCCATTAACCACTTTTGGCCACACTTTAAAAGAGTGGCAAAAAAAGTGTGCCGATAGGCCTTTTTTTTTGTAGTGTATCTGGTTTTATTCTCATTTAATTCCAAATCAAAAGTAATTATGATTTATTCAACTTAACATTTATAACAATAAATGAGATCACCATTATATAAGTCATTTGATTTGAAATAACATAATTTGTAATTATAATTAATATATGTATTGTTCACAAATAAATTAGGAAATTAAAATAATTTCCTAACAATCTCCTACTTTGGCTATACATTTATTCTTTCTTGAAATAATCACATCTTATAAACTTTATGCGCCCATCTGAATGCTATTTCCCTTATTATTTTAACAATCTAATCCGTCTCATACATTAGATATGGAATTACCGCAGCTTTTATCACATTAGTGTCATGACTAAACAACGATGATCACCATACTAATGTATTTAACGACATAGATCAAATTTGGATGAGTAATATGAAAATTACATGCCAAGTGATCTCATGCATGTCTATTTCCAGCTGGTCCAACTTTAAAACATTATTGAGATCAAACACAAAACAAATATTGCAAAATGAACATTTCACATAACATGAAATAAACCATCAACTTAATTCTGCAGAAAAATAATTCAATATCTGTCATAGGACATATAGCATAAAATAAACTCCCACTAAACCAAGGCATCACAAATATTGACACCCATCCGAGCAGTGTGCTCATGAAGGACTTTAGGGATCAATCCCTTGGTAATGGGTCTGCTAGCATATACTCTGTTCCTATATGTTCTATGAAAATATGTTTTTCTTGAACTTTTTCCTTGACAACTAAGAACTTGATGTCTATATACTTCGATTTTATCAAGCTCTTATTATTGTTGGAGTATAATATTGCTGACTTGTTGTCACAGAATATCTTTAATGGCTTTTCAATGTCATCTACTTTATGAAGCTCAGTGACAAAGTTTCGCAACATATACCATGTTTGGATGCCTGAAGAGAGAACTTTTGCGTGGTCTAGAAATTTGCGGATAAATCCTCGTTGCAAGTATAGCTTCTAAACCAACAAAAGTCCTTTCATACAAACGTGTTGGGTGTCACAAGTAACAAACCCCTTTAAAAATTGTTAACCGAGTATTCAAACCTCGGGTCGTCTTCTCAAGGAACTGCGAGGAAGTATGTTCTTATTATTGGCTATAAAGGTTGTAATAGGGGTTTAGAAGATGAGAAGCAAGTAATTTAAATGACAAGTAAAGTAAATGGCAATTAAAATAAATAAATACTGTAAAGCAGACTTTTGGTAAGGTAAGAGAAGTTGGAGGTCCAACGTAGTTATCTCTCTCAACTATAATGAAAGTTGAATCTAAACTCCACTTGGTCAACCTTTACTAGGGCAAAGGAAAGTCAAGAGACTAATTAAATTGACCTTTGAATCCTATTTATTTCCTAAGAAAAGGTTGGGATTACTTAAGTTCAGCTCAATTAGCAAGATAACGATTATAAGTTATGTTGAGTTTAATAACTGTTGAGTTACTGAATTCTTAACCAGGACCAAAAGGGGGAAAAAAGTAAAATTGCTGGAATAATAAAAATGTCCTTAGATGGGAAGCAATGGTAACTTAAATCAAAGAGAACAATCATAAACTGAAAATACCTCAAATATTATTAATTCAAATAACAGTCTGCAACATGGAAGAATTTATAGATTCAATGATTAATTCAAGTGCTGGAATAAATAAAAGTAAAAGAAAGCTAAAACCAGAACGTAAAACCTGGATTGAGAGTCACTCTTAACACAAGAAGAAATCCTAAATCCTAAGAGAGAGAGAGAGAAGATCTCCCTCTCAACTAAATCTAAATCATTGAAAAATAAAATATGCGAGCTCTCTTTGAATGGATGCATTTCCACACTTTATAACCTCTGGTCTATGCTGTCTGTACTTGGATCTGGGCCAAAAAGGGCTTCAGAAATCGCTATGAGCGTTTTCTGCAAATTCTGATACGTGGCCTCTGTCACGCGTCCGCGTGGGTCACGCGGTCGCGTCATTCGGAGCTTTTCCTTGCCACGCGATCGCGTCAGTCATGAGGCCGCGTCGCTGCTGATTCGTGCTTGGCACGCGATCGCTTCGTCCATGCGGTCGCGTGGATACCAGTTTCTTTAAAGCTCCGTTTTGCCTTCTCCTTCCTATTTTGTATGTTTCCTTTTCCATCCTTTAAGGCATTCTGCCTTAGAAAATCTGAAACTACTCAACACACTAATCACGGCATCGAATGGATATAAAGGTAATTAAATTAATTAATTTTAAAGCTTAGGAAACATATTTTTCATTTACATCACATAATAAGGAAGGGAAAGTAAAACCATGCAATTAATGTGAATAAGTAGGTGAAGGATTGTATAAATCACTCAAATTAAGCACAAAAGAACTCATGAAATATGGGTTTATCAACCTCCCCACACTTAAACACTAGCATGTCCTCATGCTAAATCCAAGGTAAATAATTAAGGTTAAAGTGATGGAATGTCATGCAATGCAACCTAATTTAAATGCAACTACCTAAATGAATGATGCATCATGTATCTCTAACTTATTCACTCATATATAAAGCTTACATGTAGTCAAGTTAATTCACATTCTCAAGGAGTCATGTATATGTATAGCCAACCCTTAAATAATAAAGCATTTTAGCAAATGAGATGGAAAAGAAAACATTTGTACAAACTTGCAAAACAATTAGTAAATTTAAGCACAGATATATGTTGATGAGTTATTGAACCCTCACTGGATTTTGTGTTTACTCTCTAGTCACTCAGTGTTTATTGGGTTTATTCACTCTATTCTTCTTTTTATTCTTGCTTTCTATAGCTTTGTTCTTCATCTAACCAATCAACAATTATAGAATATAGTCATACCAAAAAGTCATGAGGTCTTTAATTGAGGTTGTAATGGGGTCAAGGTAAAGGTAAGAATTTATGTATAGGGTCAAGTGAGCTAATAAGTGAATCCTTAATTAGACTAAGATCTCACCTAACATACATATTTAGTAAAACAAAATCTCTTTACCTATTTTCCCATATTATCCCACATTGTTACATGCTCATGTTTCACTTTTTATTTTTTTTATTCTATGTGCATTGTTTTTATTTTGCATTGGGGAATTTCTTTTGTATCCCCTTTTATTAAATGCTGAATAAAAATTTTTTTTTTCAAGGCACATGGCAATTAAATCACTTTGATTTTCTCATGAGCATGTTTCCCAAATTTATTTTATTTCTTTTAACTCTTCTACCCTTTTGTTTCTATCATCCATGTTCCCAATAGGTTTCCCATGTTCTAATCTATTCATAATTTTCTAT
The DNA here is from genome assembly GCF_000816755.2 of Arachis ipaensis. NCBI lineage: Eukaryota > Viridiplantae > Streptophyta > Magnoliopsida > Fabales > Fabaceae > Arachis > Arachis ipaensis. Next base: position 49,030,135 of record NC_029785.2, on the reverse strand, counting down.
CTTAAGCTAACCAAGGATTCACTTGGGGTTTTCTTTTGTTTTTCTGCTTAAGGCTAGTAATTTGGCTAAATAGAATAAAGGGGTTTTAAAAGGTTCAAGGGGGCTAACAAAGGTGATGTAAAAGTTTGGCTAATTTGGGGTAAGTGAGCTGAAATCAAATGATGGCCTCAATCATTCTCTTGGTATGTATCTATTCTATATTCTATAATTGGACATATAGATTAAAGCAAAGGAAAGAACATCAGAATAAAAAGAAATGAAACACACAGAAATGAAATTATGGTTTGAATGCAACCATACAATTAAGCTCAAGACTCACAGGCTGTGTGTTCTCTAACTTAAGCATCATATATCAGTTATATATTGTATGCAGGTTTAGTTAAACATTCCCATTATTCTCTATAAAAAAATTATTTAGGGTGGCTTTTAAAGTTTTAATGTTCCTCCTTGATGAAATGTTGTCAGCTTAACTACGTCATGTAATGCTATATATACAAGGTTTATGGATTTAAATCTGATATGTTCAATTTCCTAGCTTACTTTCTTTTTATATTTTTCAATTTAAACTATACTATCTTATGCTAAAAAGGGTAAACTATACTAATTAATCCACTAATAAATCAGAATTGCAAACTAAACTAAATAACTAAAATAAACTAACTGGCTAAAATATGAACTAAAGATGCAAAATGCAAAAAATAAGTAAAAATACATAAAAGCAATGTATAAGTACTCTGAAAATAACAGTAAAAGAAAAAAAGAAAAATATAGAAAAATATTCAAAATAAAAGAAAAAGTATGTAGTGGTTCACCAAAATAAACGCCAGAGATGGCGACCTCCCCACACTTAAAAGGAAGCATCGATGCTCAATCAAGCCGGGTGTGAAGGGGTGTCATCACTGGTAGGGATGGTAGCTGGAGTCTCAGTGGTGGTGGGCTGGGAGTCTGGCTGCTGTAGAGGTGGGGCTGACTGGATCGGGATCTCTGGATCCGCAGCCTCAATCTGATGTGGGACCGCTGCCTGTGGTACGTCCTGCGCTGCCTCTCCCTGGGGATGGGTCTCTGCCTCGGGCGCATCCGCCTCCTCCTCAGATGCCTCGGATGGTGTGTCAGGCTCGGAGGGGATGTCACCGGATCATATCATCAGGTTTAGGTGCTCATAGCGTCGCTTGTTGCGACGCTCCATCTGGTCAAGTCGTCGAAACAAGTGGTGCACCAGATGATAGACGGGCTCTGTGGCAGGTGGAGGTGCAGTGGTGGTAGCAAGGATAGGTGGTGCAGTAGTGGAGGAAGAGGGTCCAGCAGACGGTGGGACTGTCGCATCAATAGCAGTGAATGGTGGTGGTCTGTGGCCCAAGGCTAAGAAGTTTCGGCTGTGCGGAATGATCTTCCTGCAATCCGCCACTGGTGGTCTCTCATCGGCATCCTCCCATGGCACGTCAGCTCGACGGCCAAGCTGTGTAACTAGATACGGAAAAGGGAGGGTGCCTCGGACGTGGACCCCGGCCATATAGTGCCGAATGAAACGTGGCAGATAAAGGTCCTTACCCTCCAGCACACACCAAAGGAGGGTGATCATAGCAGCCGGGATCTCCGTCTCGTGAGTACTCGGCATCACATAATTACTCAAGATCTGGTGCCATAACCGAGCCTCATCGTTTAAGTATGCTCTCTTGATCCCTCTAGGCATGGTAGTGTCCTGACCCATCTCCCAAGGAACAGTCGGGTCGAGAACTATCTGTGCCTTCACGGCATCCCAATCAAACTGCATCTGACGCATGTCCTCCTCAGCCTTTGAATAACCATCAGGCTGATCGGACTTGGCTGGGAGCCGGAAAATGTCCTCTAAGGCCTCCTCAGTGACCAGAATTTGTTTTCCTCTCAGGTTCACTGCATCTAGGGTGGTGAGGTAGTAGTTACAGTAGAATTCCCGGACCCAAGATGCGTTGACCTCTGTCAGTGTTCTCTCCTGAAAGAACCAGCCCCTTTGCTTGATTTGCTCAGTGGTGTACTGCTAGAGTGCTTCTGGAATCTTCAGAGTTCGTTCCAGGTATAGATTTCTGGAGTTTGCAAAAGTCGGGTACTTCAGCTCACAGTACCGGTTTGCAAATTTTATAGGATCATGCGCAGGGAGCAGCTGGTCAGCTTTTTCCTGCTGNGGCATAGAAAAATTCCATATAACAAGGATTCACAGGTAAGAATAGAAGTACTCATAATCGAACAAGAAAAACAGGATGATGCTGATTTGAATAGAAATAAAGAAAGCAAAAATTGGAATCAGTGAATAACAAATGCAGTTTATGAACCAGGAAATCAAAGAGGATAAGAAAGTCTGCCATAGCATTCATGAAATGGTTTGGGTAAAGCAGAGTAAAACAGAGTTCAGAAATGCCAAACCAAAACATGAATGAAAACAATTTACAAAAAAATTTGGGCAGCATTCCGGCTAAAATTGGATTGTCCCGGAAAATAAACAGCAAGCATAGCAGTTCATATGAATTAAAAACTTGCTGCAGTTACCAGTAATGAATAGAAACAGGAAAATTTAGAGTAACAAGCAGCAATTGCAAGAAATCACAGCATATGAATGAGGTCACAGGAACAGCAGAATTACAGTTATGATAAAATATAAGCAGGAACAGTGCAAGTAAACAGACCTAGATCCACTAACCACAGCCTAAGCTACCTAACAACCTAAAAATCCACTACAGCATGCATATCTATCTATCCTAATGATGAACAGAAATGGAAAAAATTATAGAAAAATGATGAACGGATAAAAGGGGGTTGCGTTTTGCGGAACCTGGTAGGCGGGAGGGGTGGAACGGGGAAGAAGGTAATCCACGCGGCCGCGTTGGGCATGCGGTCGCGTGGTTGGGGTGAAAATGGGAGTGACGCGATCGCGTGGGGCGCGCGATCGCATGAGAGGGGGGGAAAGAAGGGTGACGCGATCGCGTGGGTCGCGCGATCGCATCGCTGGAATTCGTGCTAAATGCACGACTCCAGCGCCGTTTTAGCGCAACTCTCTGTCTCCTTTTGGGGTGATGTGCAATCCATGCGACGCGATCGCGTCGCTCACACGGTCGCGTGGGATTGGTATTGTGAAAGTGACGCGATCGCATGGGGCATGCGATTGCGTGGGCCAATTTCTGCGAAACGCACAAGGGCCGCACGATTCCAGCCTAACTTTCTGTTCGTTGGATCCTTACGCCGATATATATATATCACGCGGTTGCGTGGGTCACGCGATCGCGTGGGTGGTATTTTTCGCAATATGACGCGATCGCATGGGGCATGCGGTCGTGTCGTGCACCCCTTTTTTTATATATATATGCATGAAAAATGCAGAATGCAATGATTAACATGAATGCTATGCATGATTCCAGGTTTAATAACTTAAAATTAAAAAGGAAAAATGAAAGCAATTAACAAGAAATAAATTGAAAAAAAAGCGACCGTACCATGGTGGGTTGTCTCCCACCTAGCACTTTTAGTTAAAGTCCTTAAGTTGGACATTGGAGGAGTATCCTGTTATGGCGGCTTATGTTTAAATTCATCCAAAAATCTCCACCAGTGTTTGGAATGCCAATAGCCTCCGGGGTCCCAAACTAGGCATGCAAAGTTTCCGAACAGCTTCAAATATATTGTTAGGCTCCCGGGATGACAAATGTCAGAATAAACTCCAGGATTCCAAGCCTTGCTTTTAAATCCGCCTCCGTCTTGATCTACATGTTTCCATTCGGGCGGTTTAAAAAGCAAAATCTCACCTTGGTGACCAAACATTTTCCATGATCCGTGCAATCGAGCATGATACCAATCCATGTACTTCGAGGTGAAGCGTGGAACTTTATTGAACCTTGTGCACCAGCTCTGAGTACGAGCCATTTCCCTCTTACTCTTAAAGCCGCAGAGAGCTCTAAGCTGGCCATCTGTTTCAAGCAAACCGTATTCAAGTGAATAAGTAAAGTTATAAGTTAAGGATTGTACCCACTTGAAGCTTGTATTAGGTGGTAACGGCCTTGGGATAGGTGTTTTTGGTGGTTCTGCAAGTTCCATTTCCTTGTGCTCTTCTGTGAATTCCTCCACTTCTTTGCAAAGATCTTCAATTGTATCTGTGTCCTGGTCAAAGTCTTTTGTGTCTTCCTCATCACTTGAGTCATAGATTGGAGGTTGAGAGAAATCTACCTCCGCATCATCTTCATATTCACTTGGGGAAGATTCTTCGTTCTCAGAGAATTCACTTGCGGATGCAAGTTCATCACCAAGAGAGCTAGACTTGTGACTATCATCATCAAGGGAATTTTCTTCTTGGATTATTCCGTCTGATTCCTCATAAACGACTTGCCTTGGAGATTGTACAGTATCCTCCTTAGCATCAACTGTAGCATCCTGGATGGAGTTTTCCTCAATTATGGATTCCCATGGAAGTTCAGCATCTCCTAGGTCTTCAACCAACTCTTCTTCTTGAACAAAGACAGCTTCTTCTAATTGTTCTAGTACAAATTCATTCTCTGTCTTGTCCACTGGAGTTTCTGGTAGCTCTTTCATGCTACGCTCTTCATTCGGCTGTCCACATGGAGCTGTGGCTGATCCTTGTGTATTTGAGCGCCTAGAAACCCATTGAATTATCGCTTGCTCCAGTTGTTGAATGGTTGTTTGAAATTTATGTACTGTTTCCTTTAGGCGATCCTCTGCTTCTTGGGTTGCTGGACTTGGACATGATACAAAGGAAAGTGGTGGTAATTGGGAACGATCAGATTGGTATTGGGGTAAGGAAGGATCATATGGTGGCGAATGGTGAAGAGAAGCTTGTGAGTGTGGTGGTTCGAGGTTATGTTGAAAGGATGGTTTA
>NC_029785.2:48992129-49025239 GCF_000816755.2 Arachis ipaensis | reverse complement strand
AAATTGTTAACCGAGTATTCAAACCTCGGGTCGTCTTCTTTAGGAACTGCGAGGAAGTATGTTCTTATTATTGGCTATAAAGGTTGTAATAGGGGTTTAGAAGATGAGAAGCAAGTAATTTAAATGACAAGTAAAGTAAATGGCAATTAAAATAAATAAATATTGTAAAGCAGACTTTTGGTAAGGTAAGAGAAGTTAGAGGTCCAACGTAGTTATCTCTCTCAACTATAATGAAAGTTGAATCTAAACTCCACTTGGTCAACCTTTACTAGGGCAAAAGAAAGTCAAGGGACTAATTAAATTGACCTTTGAATCCTATTTATTTCCTAAGAAAAGGTTGGGATTACTTAAGTTCAGCTCAATTATCAAGATAACGATTATCAGTTATGTTGAGTTTAATAACTGTTGAGTTACTGAATTCTTAACCAGGACCAAAAGGGGGAAAAAAGTAAAATTACTGGAATAATAAAAATGTCCTTAGATGGGAAGCAATGGTAACTTAAATCAAAGAGAACAATCATAAACTGAAAATACCTCAAATATTATTAATTTAAATATCAGTCTGCAACATGGAAGAATTTATAGATTCAATGATTAATTCAAGTGCTGGAATAAATAAAAGTAAAAGAAAGCTAAAACAAGAACGTAAAACCTGGATTGAGAGTCACTCTTAAAACAAGAAGAAATCCTAAATCCTAAGAGAGAGAGAGAGAAGATCTCCCTCTCAACTAAATCTAAATCATTGAAAAATAAAATATGCGAGCTCTCTTTGAATGGATGCATTCCCACACTTTATAACCTCTGGTCTATGCTGTCTGTACTTGGATCTGGGCCAAAAAGGGCTTCAGAAATCGCTATGAGCATTTTCTGCAAATTCTGATACGTGGCCTCTGTCATGCGTCCGCGTGGGTCACGCGGTCACGTCATTCGGAGCTTTTCCTTGCCACGCGGTCGCGTCAGTCATGCAGCCGCGTCGCTGCTGATTCGTGCTTGGCACGTGATCGCTTCGTCCATGCGGTCGCGTGGATACCAGTTTCTTTAAAGCTCTGTTTTGCCTTCTCCTTCCTATTTTGTATGTTTCCTTTTCCATCCTTTAAGTCATTCTGCCTTAGAAAATCTGAAACTACTCAACACACTAATCACGGCATCGAATGGAAATAAAGGTAATTAAATTAATTAATTTTAAAGCTTAGGAAACATGTTTTTCATTTACATCTCATAATAAGGAAGGGAAAGTAAAACCATGCAATTAATGTGAATAAGTAGGTGAAGGATTGTATAAATCACTCAAATTAAGCACAAAAGAACTCATGAAATATGGGTTTATCAATGCCTCAAAGTAAGCAACGTATTCTGCCTCCATTGTTGAGGAAGCTACAAGAGTTTGTTTGTTAGACTTCCATACAATAGCTCCTCCAGCCAAAATGAAGATACAGCCTGAAGTAGAGCGTCTACTATCTTGGCATCCCGTAAAATCGGAATCAGAGTACCCAATGATCTCCAAATTTTCTGATCTCCGATAAGTAAGCATGTAATCCTTTGTTCTCTTCGAATAATGCATTACGCGTTTAACAACTATCCAATGATCCATGCCCCGATTGCTCAAATATCTACCCAACACTCCTACTATGAATGATATATCGGGACGTGTGCAGACTTGAGCATACATTAAGCTCCCCAGTGCTGATGCATAAGGTTTATTATGCATTGTTGTCCTCTCAAGATCATTTTAGGGCATTGCTTGAGACTGAACTTGTCTCCTTTAGCTGCGAGTATGTCCATTAGTCTACAACTTTTCATGCTATATCTACTTAAATTTTTTTTGATATAGTTCTTTTGTGATAATCCAAGAATACTTTGAGAGCGATCTCTAAGTATCTCGATTCCTAATAAAAAAGAGGCATCACCAAGATCTTTCATTTTGAATTTGTTCGATAGAAATTTCTTAGTTTCATGCAACAAGCCTATATCATTACTAGCAAATAGAATGTCATCAACATATAAGACCAAAAAGATGTATTTACTCCCATTGAACTTGCGGTATACACGCTCATCTATGATATTTACTTCAAAACCATATGAGGTAATTACTTGATGTAACTTGTGATACCATTGATGGGAAGCTTGTTTGAGACCATAGATGGATTTCTTTAACTTACCAACCATAGATTTTGAATCGCCTAATACAAAACTTTCTGGTTGTACCATATACATCATTTTATCAATGTCACCATTGAGAAACGCTGCCTTTACATCCATCTGATGTAACTCCAAGTCAAAATGAGCTACTAGTGCCATTATGGTTCTAAATGAGTCTTTCGATGATACCGGAGAGAAAGTCTCTTTATAGTCTATGCCTTCCTTTGGAGTAAAGCCTTTAGCGATCAGACGAGCTTTATATCTCTCGACATTATTTTTAGAATCCCTTTTGGTTTTAAATATCCATTTACAACCAATTGGTTTCACACCTTCAGGTAATTCTACGAGATCCCAAACATCATTATCTTTTATAGACTTCATCTCTTCTTTCATGGCATCGATCCACTTTTCAGAGTTAGAACTTTGCATGGCTTGAAGAAAATTGATTGGGTCATTTTCTGTCAAACCAATGTCATCCTCATGTTCTTGGAGATAGACTACATATTCATCTGAAATTGCACTTCTCCTTTCTCTGTTGGATCTCCTTAATGGCACTTCTTGAGATTGTTGAGCTTGCTGTATGGGATGGGGTTGAAGAGGATTCTCATTATTTTCCTATGATGTAGTAGTATCTTGAGCAACAATAAAATTATCATTCTTCTCTTGTATTGTAACTGGATCTACAGTAGGATTCTCATTGTACTCTTGTACTATAACTGTCTCTTCAACATTGATAGGCACAAAGACCCAAATCATTGTCAGTTACAGAATCCTCATCAAAAGCAACATTCCTAATATTTTCTTCCCCCCCTCCAAACTCAACATCCTCAAGAAATCTCGTATTTCTCGTTTCAAAAATAGACCTTGATGCAGGATTGTAAAACTTGTACCCCTGTGAAAGCTCAGCGTAACTAACAAAGTAGCAACTAATTGTCCTTGAGTTCAATTTTCTTTCATGCGGCCTATAAGGTCGCGCCTCAGCTGGACATCCCTAAATATGAAAATGCTTTATACTGGGCCTTTTTCCAGTCCAAATTTCATAAGGGATTGCTTTGCTTGGCACCCTATTAAGGATGTACGCTGCGGTCTTTAAGGCTTCTCCCCAGAGTGATTCAGGCAAGGAAGAGTGACTAATCATACTTATCACCATGTCCTTAAGAGTTCGGTTCCTTCGTCTGCAACACCATTCATGTTAGGTTTTCCCGGCATGGTGTATTGTAGAACAATACCACACTCCTCTAGGAAAAGAGCAAAAGGCCCGGGACGTTGCTCACCTGAACCTTCATATCTTTCGTAGTATTCACCACCACGATCAGATTTGACAGCTTTAATTTTCTTCCCAAGTTGAAGTTCAACCTCAGCTTTAAAAGACTTGAAAACATCCAAGACTTGGGACTTTTCATGAATTAAATATAAATACTCGTAACAAGAGTAATCATCTATGAACGTAATAAAGTATCGTTGTCCATTCCAAGAGACAGTAGGGAATGGGCCACATATATCGATATGTATCAATTTTAAGATATCTTTAGCTCTCTCGGCACCTAATTTCCTTTCGTTTGTCCTTTTTCCCTTTATGCACTCAATGCAGACTTCAAAGTCCGCTAAATTTAGGGGTCCAAGAATTCCATCTGACACGAGCCTTTGAATTCTCTGTTTAGAGATGTGACCTAGGAATTTGTGCCATAATGACGCCGAATTCTCATTTAGTTTTTGTTTTGTACCTGTTTGCAGTATTTCATTATTATAGGAAATCAAATCAAGCCTATATAGATTATCCACCAAACGACTAGAGCAAATATTATTCGAATTATAAAAGAGACTAACTTTATTGTTTTCAAACGAACAAAAATAACGTGATTTGTCCAAATAAGAAACAGAAACTAAATTCCATCTAAATGACGGTACATAAAATGTCTCTAATAAATCCAAGTAAAATCCACCAGTTGAACATCATCTAAAGGTTCCTATAACTTCGACTGCAACTATATTGCCGTCTGCCACATAGATGTATCTTTTAGCATCACTTGGCGGTCGGCTCCACAGGCAACCCCTTCTTTACACGCCAAGTGACATATTTGGTACAATCCTTCTTCATGTGTCCCACCTTCTTACAGAAGAAACAGGTTGAAACTTGATCGTGTATCTTAGCATTTTTCTGCTGAGAAGGCAGATCCACAGTAGTATCACGCTTTCTTTTATACTGAGAAGATGAAGCCATGTGAGAACTTTTAGTCTTATCTTGCTGTAGCCTCTCTTCTTCTTGCACACAGTGAGATATAAGCTCATTTAAGGACCAAGTATCCTTCAGGGTGTTATAACTCATTTTGAATTGTCCAAAGTGTGCAGGAAGGGAGATCAAAATGAAATGCACGAGTAAGTCTTCAGACAACTCTAACCTTAGTGCTTTCAATTTTGAAGCAAGATGAGACATTTCCATAATGTACTCCCTTATATTCCCTTTACCTTTATACCTCATAAAGACAAGTTTGCTCAATAGGCTACTTGCCTCCGCCTTTTCATTTTTAGCAAAGAATTTTTCAACATCTTTCAAGAATTGTTTAGCATCTTTATCCTTGGTAATTGAGTCCCGAAACGCCTCAGGAATTGAGCGCTTCATGATCATAATGCTCATTCAATTGGATCTCTCCCACTTCCTTATTTTAACCTCATTGAGATTTTCTAGAGTAGAAATGGGTTTCTCCTCTCGAAGAGTTATATCTAGATCCATATAACGGAGGACAATTTTCACGGTATCCTTCCAAACCTTAAAGTTTGAACCATTCAGCATGGAAATACTACTAATTTGTCAGAAACATTGGTAGCCGAAACCATAATTTCTGGATTAGAACAAAAAGAACATGTAGTAAACATTAGTTAAATAATGGAAAAAAAAATTATAATGCTTATTATTTGGCCAAACAATAAACAATAAACTTCCTTTGGATAGCTCTGTTATTATTTATTGGAATAAGTTATTTATTAACTCATATCATCTATATTAAATCACCAAAAATATATCATAATATGGAATTTTTCGATATTCCTCAACCAAAGCCTTCTGTATCCCTAATATAGCTGAATTTTGACTCTTCTGATGGGAAAAGAACGACAAAGGCTACTTGGTGTATTGGAGACCGAAATCCTGAAGGCACTATTTATATTTGAGTATGGCACCCATTAAATTCTAAAGTCCAAATAAAAATAGTATCTAAAATCCAAAAGAAAATATATCTAAAATCCAAAAGATAATTATCTAAAATCCAAAAGATAATATCTGATTTTATTCTCATTTAATTCCAAATCAAAAGTAATTATAACTTAGTCAACTTAACATTTATAATAATAAATGAGATCACCATTGTATAAATATTATTTATTATAACCAATTTTAGATTTATTGTATACGAATCCAAAAAAATCACAGATTAATATGTATATATATAGACACATCTAATACATATGCATAAATAGAAAGATGAGAAATAGTAGTGAGAGAAGACAAATGGGTGAAAAGATACCAATCAGAGATAGCAGTGAGAGAAGATAAATAGAAAATGGGTCAAGGAATGAGAAGATGAGAGATAGCAGTGAGAGAAGACAAATGGGTGAGAGAAGGAAAAAAGTAGAGAGCAAGTAGAGCCAACATGAAAAAGAGAAAGAAAAGAAATAGGAGAATCAAAGAATATAGATGGCACATTGATGAGCGGATAATTTATACCCTTTTTGGCATTGTTTTTACATAGTTTTTAGTATGTTTTAGTTATTTTTTATTATATTTTTATTAGTTTTTATGCAAAAATCACATTTCTAGACTTTACTATGAGTTTGTGTGTTTTTCTATAATTTCAGATATTTTCTGGCTGAAATTGAGGGACCTGAGCAAAAATCTGATTCAGATGTTGAGAAAAGACTGCAGATGCTGTTGAATTCTGACCCTTCTACTACAGAAGCCCAATTGGTGCGCTCTCAATTGCGTTGGAAAGAAGACATCTTGGACTTTCCGGCAATGTATAATAGTCCATACTTTGTCCGAGATTTGATGGCCCAAACTGGCATAAAACGCCAGCCAGAGACCCTTTTCTGGAGTAAAACGCCAGAACTGGCATCAAAACTAGAGTTAAACGCCCAAACTGGCACCCAAGCTGGCATTTAACTCTAGGAATGGCCTATGCATGTGAAAACTTCAATGCTCAGCCCAAGCACACACCAAGTAGGGCCCGGAAGTGGATTTCTGCACTATCTGCACATAGTTACTTATTTTCTGTAATCCCTAGTAACTAGTTTAGTATAAATAGCACTTTTACTATTGTATTCATAGTTTTGGAACGAGGCTTATGCCATTATTCAAATTTGGGGAGGCTGGCCACACGGTCATGCCTAAACGCTTTTCTCATATGTATTTTCAACGGTGGAGTTTCTACACCTCATAGATTAAGGTGCGGAGCTCTGCTGTTCTTCACGAATTAATGCAAGTACTATTGTTTCTCCTTCAATTCACGTCTACTTTTTCTCCAAGATATACTCTCGTACTTAATTCAGTTAAGTCAGAATGAAGGGGTGACTTGTGACAATCACCCACTATCTTCGTTACTCGCTTAGCCAAGATCCGCATGCCTGACAACCACAAGCGGTCTACATGATGTTCAACGTAGTCATTGGACGACAGCCGGAGTATATTCTCTTGGGTCTCTAATCCACAGACCGAGTCCAGAGGTTAGAACCTTCGTGGTATAGGCTAGAACCAATTGGCAGCATTCCTGAGATCCGGAAAGTCTAAACCTTGTCTGTGGTATTCCGAATAGGATCTGGGAAGGGATGACTGTGACGAGCTTCAAACTTGCGAATATTAGGTGTAGTGACAGTGTGCAAAAGGATAGAGAGATCCTATTCCGACGCGAGTGAGAATCGACAGATGATTAGCCGTGCGGTAGCTGTACCTGGTATTTTCATCCGAGACGAGAAATCCGACAGTTGATTAGCCGTGCAGAAATCGTACCTGGTATTTTTCATCCGAGAGGATCATACAGCTTGCCATGGAAGGGAGCACGCATGATTGGAAGAAGATAATAGGAAAGCAGAGGTTCAGAAGCAACAAAGCATCTCCAAACGCTTATCTGAAATTCCCACCTATGAATTACATAAGTATCTTTATTTTAATTTACGTTTTATTTATCTTTTAATTATCAAAACCTCATAACCAATTGAATCCGCCTGACTAAGATTTACAAGATGACCATAGCTTGCTTCAAGCCGACAATCTCCGTGGGATCGACCCTTACTCACATAAGGTATTACTTGGACAACCCAGTGTACTTGCTGGTTAGTTGTGCGGAGTTGTGAAAAGTGTGATCACAATTTCGTACACCAAGTTTTTGGCGCCATTGTCGGGGATTGTTCGAGTTTGGACAACTGACGGTTCATCTTGTTGCTTAGATTGGGTAATTTTATTTTATGTTTAAACTTTTTATTTTTATTTTTGAAAAAAAATACAAAAAAATTTTAATAAAATCATAAAAACCTAAAAAAAAATTTTATGTTTCTTGTTTGAGTCTTGTGTCAAATTTTAAGTTTGGTGTCAATTGCATGTTTTTAATTTTTCTTAAAAATTTTCGAAAATTCATGCATTGTGTTCTTCTTTGATCTTCAAGTTGTTCTTGATAATTTTCCTTGTTTGATCTTTAATTTTTCTTGTTTTGTGTTTTTCGTTATTTTTCATATGCATTTTCGAATTCATTGTGTCAAAACATAAAAAAATTTTAAGTTTGGTGTCTTGCATGTGTGTCTTTTCTTAAAAATTTTCAAAAACATGTTCTTGATGTTCATTATGATCTTCAAAGTGTTCTTGGTGTTCATCTTGACATTCAAAATGTTCTTGTATGCATTATTTGTTTTGATCTTAAATTCTTATGTCGTGTGTCATTTTGTTGTTTTTCTCTTTCTTCATTAATTCAAAAAAAATAAAAAATAATATCTTTTCCTTATTTTACTCATAAATTTCGAAATTTTGGATTGACTTATTCAAAAAATTTTAAAATTTAATTGTTTCTTTTTAGCCAAGTCAAAATTTCAATTTAAAAACTTTATCTTTTCAAATCTTTTTCAAAAATCAAATCTTTTTCATTGTTCTTCTTAATATTTTCGAATTTCTTAAATAAATTTTCAAAATCTTTTTCTTAATTTTATTTCATATTTTCGGAAACTTTACTAACAATTAATGTTTTGATTCAAAAAAAAATTTTCAAGTTTGTTACTTTCCTATTAAGAAATGTTCAATCTTTAAATTCTAGAATCATATCTTTTAGTTTCTTATTAGTCAAGTCATCAACTTTAATTTTAAAAATTAAATCTTTTTAATTTCTTTTTCAAATATTTTTTTCTAACTTCTTATCTTTTCAAAATTTATTTTCAAATCTTTTTCAATTAACCACTTGACTTGTTTATTTTAATTTTAAAAAGTTTACTATTTCTTATCTTTTTCAAAACCACCTAACTACTTTTCCACTTCTAATTTTCGAAATTCACTAACCACTTTTTCAAAATTCTTTTTAATTAACTAATTATTTTAAATTCTAATTTTATTTTATTTCCTTTCTTAAAATTCGAATTCTAACTTATAATTAAAATAAAAACAAAAATATTTTTCTTCTCTTTTAAATAATATTCGAATAACTCTCTCTCTCATCTCTTTCTATTTATTTTATTTATTTACTAACACTTCTCTTCTACTCATAATTCGAACCCTCTCCCTCTCTCTGTGTTCAAATTCCTCTTATTCTCTCTCTACCTCATTCTTCTATCCTTCCATTCTTCTACTCACATAAAGGAATCTCTATACTGTGACATTGAGGATTTCTCTTCTTTTCTGTTCTCTTCTTTTTCATATGAGCAGGAACAAGGATAAGAACATTCTTGTTGAAGCTGATCCTGAACCTGAAAGGACTCTAAAAAGGAAGCTAAGAGAAGCTAAAGCACAACACTCTGGAGAGGACCTTACAGAAATTTTTGAAAAAGAAGAAGACATGGCAGCCAAAAACAACAATAATGGTGGAGATGCAAGGAAGATGCTTGGTGACTTTACTGCACCAACTTCAGACTTCCATGGAAGAAGTATCTCAATTCCTGCAATTAGAGCAAATAACTTTGAGCTTAAGCCTCAATTAGTTTCTCTAATACAGCAGAATTGCAAGTTTCATGGACTTCCATTAGAAGATCCTCATCAGTTCTTAGCTGAATTCTTGCAAATCTGTGACACTGTTAAGACCAATGGGGTTAATCCCGAGGTCTACAGACTTATGCTTTTCCCCTTTGCGGTAAGAGACAGAGCTAGGATATGGTTGGACTCACAACCTAAAGAAAGCCTGAACTCTTGGGAAAAGTTGGTCAATGCTTTCTTGGCCAAATTCTTTTCACCTCAAAAGATGAGCAAGCTTAGAGTGGAAGTCCAAACCTTCAGACAGAAGGAAGGTGAATCCCTCTATGAAGCTTGGGAAAGATACAAGCAATTGATCAGAAGGTGTTCTTCTGACATACTTTCAGAATGAAGCATCTTATGTATATTCTATAATGGTCTGTCTGAATTGTCCAAGATGTCATTGGACCACTCTGCTGGTGGATCTCTTCATCTGAAGAAAACGCCTGCAGAAGCCCAGGAACTCATTGAGATGGTTGCAAATAACCAGTTCATGTATACTTCTGAAAGAAATCCTGTGAATAATGGGATGACTCAGAAGAAAGGAGTTCTTGAGATTGATACTCTGAATGCCATATTGGCTCAGAATAAAATATTGACTCAGCAAGTCAATATGATTTCTCAGAACCTGACTGGAATGCAAGCTGCATCTAGCAGTACTAAAGAAGCTTCTTCTGAAGGAGAAGCTTATGACCCTGAGAATCCTGGAATGGAAGAAGTGAATTACATGGGAGAATCCTATGGAAACACTTACAATCCTTCATGGAGGAATCATCTTAATTTCTCATGGAAGGATCAGCAGAAGCCTAATCAAAGCTTCAATAATAATGGTGGGAAAATTCGGTTTGTCAACAACAAGCCTTTTCCATCATCTTCTCATCAACAGACAGAGAATTCTAAGCAGAGCCTCTCTGACCTAGCAACCATAGTCTCTGATCTATCTAAGACCACTCTCAGTTTCATGACTGAAACAAGGTCTTCCATCAAAAATTTAGAGGCACAAGTGGGTTAACTTTGTAAAAGAGTTACTAAAATCCCTCCTAGTACTCTCCCAAGCAATACAGAAGAGAATCCAAAGAGAGAGTGCAAGGCCATCAATATACCCAAAGTGGCCGAACCTATAGAGGAGGAAGAGGCAGTGATTTCCAATGAGGAAGACCTCAATGGATGTCCACTGACCACTAAGGAGTTCCCTAATGAGGAACCAAAGGAATCTGAGGCTCATACAGAGACCATAGAGATTCCACTGAACTTAGTGTTGCCATTCATGAGTTCTGATGAGTATTTCTCCTCTGAAGAGGATGAAGATATTGTTGAAGAGCAAGTTACTCAGTATCTAGGAGCAATCATGAAGCTGAATGCAAAGTTATTTGGTAATGAGACTTGGGAGGATGAACCTCCATTACTCATCAATAAACTGAATGCCTTGGTTCAACTGAAATGACCTCAGAAGAAACCGGATCCTGAAAAGTTCTTAATACCCTGTACCATAGGCACCATGACCTTTGAGAAGGCTCTGTGTGACATGGAGTCAGGTATAAACCTCATGCCACTCTCTATAATGGAGAAACTAGGGATCTTTGAGGTACAAGCTGCAAGAATCTCATTAGAGATGGCAGACAAATCAATGAAACAGGCTTATGGACTTGTAGAGGATGTCTTAGTGAAGGTTGAAGACCTGTACATCCCTGCTGACTTCATAATCCTAGACACTGGGAAGGATAAGGATGAATCCATTATCCTTGGAAGACTCTTCCTAGCCACAGCAAGGGCTGTGATTGATGTGGACAGAGGAGAGTTAGTCCTTCAATTGAATGAGGACTACCTTGTGTTTAAGGCTCAAGGATCTTCTTCTGTAACCATAGAGAGGAAGCATGAAAAGCTTCTCTCAATACAGAGTCAAACAGAGCCCCCACACTTAACTTCTAATTTTGGTGTTGGGAGGCCACTATTAAGCTCTGAGTCTCTGTGAAGCTCTCTAAGAGCTCACTGTCAAGCTATTGACATTAAAGAAACGCTTATTGGGAGGCAACCCAATGTTATTTAATTATATTATTTTTATAGACATTTGTTTTCCATTGTTATTTTATGTTTTCTTTAGGTTGATGATCATGTGGAATCATAAAAACAGCTGTAGAATTAAAGCAAAATCAAAAATAGCATCAAAAATAGCACACCTTGGAGGACAGGCTTACTGGTGTTTAAACGCCAGTAAGGATAGCAGAATGGGCATTTAACGCCCATGCAGGCAGCATTTTGGGCGTTTAACGCCAGAAATGGCAGCATTCTGGGCGTTCAGAAAAACGCCCAAAGAGGCAGTCAAGTGGGCGTTAAACGCCAGAATGGATAGCATTCTGGGCGTTTAACGCCAGGATGACACAAGGGAGGTAATTTTGTTTCCAATTCGATTTTTTTTCAAATTTTCATGTTTTAATTCATAATTTTTTGCATCAAACATATTTCAAACGTTCATCTTTTAATTTCTATTTTCAAAAATTAATAATCTTTCCAATTCTTTTTAATCCTTTTTTTAATTCTTTTCAATTCCTTCCAAAACGTTTTCAAAACTTACATATCTTTTCAAATTCTTTTCAACTCTTTTTAATTTTTCTTGTATACAGTAATAAGTTTTCAAAATTAATTGCATCATTCTTCTTCTACTCCCTTCTATCTTATTTTTCTCGAGGACGAGCAAACCTTTTAAGTTTGGTGTGGAAAAAGCTTTGCTTTTTATTTTTTCATAACCATTAATGACACCTAAGGCCGGAGAAACCTCTAGGAAGAGGAAAAGAAAGGCAGTTGCTTCCAACTCCGAGTTATAGGAGATGGAGAGATTCATCTCAAAAGCCCATCACTAAAAAGAGGATGGATCAAACAAGAGAGCCCACTCATGGACCTCAACAAGAGCATGACGAAGTCCCTCATCAAGAAATTCTTAAGATGCCTCAAGGGATGCATTTCCCTCGACACAACTATTGGGAGCAACTCAACCCCTCTTTAGGAGATTTGAGTTCTAATATGGAGCAACTAAGGATGGAGCACCAAGAGCACTCCATTATCCTCCAAGAAATCAGAAAGGATCAAAAGGCCATAAGAGAGGAGCAACAAAGGCAAGGAAGAGATATTAAGGAGCTCAAGCACTCCATAGGATCTTCAAGAGGAAGAACCAGCCGCCTTCACTAAGATGGACCCGTTCTTTAATTTCTTTGTTCTTATTTTTCTGTTTTTTTTTTTTCGTTTCTATGCTTTATGTTTTGTCTATGTTTTTGTCTTTATTACATGATCATTAGTGTCTAGTGTCTATGTCTTAAAGCTATGAATATCCTATGAACCCTTCACCTTTCTTAAATGAAAAAATATTTTCTGAAAAAGAAAAAGAAGTACATGAATTTCGAAATTTATCTTGAAATTAGCTTAATTATTTTGATGTGGTGGCAATACTTTTTGTTTTCTGAATGAATGCTTGAACAGTGCATATTTTTTATAGTGAAGTTTATGAATGTTAAAATTGTTGGCTCTTGAAAGAATAATGAAAAAAAGAGAAATGTTATTGATAATCTGAAAAATCATAAAATTGATTCTTGAAGCAAGAAAAAGCAGTGAAAAACAGAAAGCTTGCGAAAAAAAAAGGCAAAAAATAAAAAAAAAAGAAGGAAAAAGAAAAAGCAAGTAGAAAAAGGCAATAACCCTTTAAACTAAAATGGAAGGGTAAAAAGAATCCAAGGCTTTGAGCATCAATGGATAGGAGGGCCCCAAAAGGAATAAAATCCTGGCATAAGCGGCTAAATCAAGCTGTCCCTAACCATGTGCTTGTGGCGTGAAGGTGTCAAGTGAAAAGCTTGAGACTGAGCAGTTAAAGTCATGGTCCAAAGCAAAAAGAGTGTGCTTAAGAGCTCTGGGCACCTCTAGCTGGGGACTCTAGCAAAGCTGAGTCACAATCTGAAAAGGTTCACCGAGTTATGTGTCTGTGGTATTTATGTATCCGGTGGTAATACTGGAAAACAAAATGCTTAGGGTCACGGCCAAGACTCATAAAGTATATGTGTTCAAGAATCAACATACTGAACTAGGAGAATCAATAACACTATCTGAATTCTGAGTTCCTATGAATGCCAATCATTCTGAACTTCAAAGGATAAAGTGAGATACCAAAACTGTTCAGAAGCAAAAAGCTACTAGTCCCGCTCATCTAATTGAAACTAATCTTCATTGATATTTTTGGAATTTATTGTATATTCTCTTCTTTTTTATCCTTTTTTGTTTTTAGTTGCTGGGAGATGATGAGCGGATATTTTATACGCTTTTTGGAGTTAATTTCATATAGTTTTGAGTATGTTTTAGTTAGTTTTTAGTCTAGTTTTATTAGTTTTTAGGAAAAATTCATATTTCTGGACTTTACTATGAGTTGTGTGTTTTTCTGTAATTTCAGGTATTTTTCTGGCTGAAATTGAAGGAGCTGAGCAAAAATCTGACTCAGGCTGAAAAAGGACTGCTGATGCTGTTGGATTCTGACCTCCCTGCACTCAAAGTGGATTTTCTGGAGCTACAGAACTCGAAATGGCATGCTTCCAATTGCATTGGAAAGTAGACATCCAGGGCTTTCCAGCAATATATAATAGTCCATACTTTACACAAGGATAGATGACGTAAAATGGTGTTCAACGCCAGTTCTCTGCCCAATTCTGGCGTCCAGCACCAGAAAAGGATCAAAAGCTGGAGTTGAACGCCCAAACTGGCATAAAAACTGGCGTTCAACTCCACAAACGGCCTCTGCACGTGAATTGCTTGTTATTTATCCCTTGTTAAAACACTTTAAATTTATAGCTCAGTTAGTTAGAACGTGGTGTTTATGTTCATGGTAATTGGCTATTATATTTTTTTTTTAAAAAAAATAGTTTTCAAAAATAATTTCTCTATTAGATCCTGTGCCAAACTTTAAGTTTGGTGTTCTCTTGATTGATTTTCCTTAAAATTTTCGAAAATTTTGGTTTGGTTTTCTAAAAATTTTAAGTTTGGTGTTCTTTCTTAGTATTCTTGAGTTTTCCTTGTGACTTGATCTTAAAATTTTTAAGTTTGCTGTTCCTTGGTGTTTTCCCTCCAAAATTTTCGAAAATAGGGAACATTAGATCAAAAAAAATTTAAATCTTGTGCTATCTTATTGTTTTTCTCTCTCCTCTTTAAATTCAAAAATATCTTTTCTTTCTATTTTAAAAACAATTTTCGAAATATATTTATAAAATTCAGATTTTTTTATTTCAAAATTTAAAAAAAAAAAATTTTTTTAAACTTTTTCAAATCATATCTTTTTCAAAACCTTCTAACCACTTTTTCTCTCCTCACTTTTTCGAAAATCATAATTTTTGTTATTTTTATTTTTGGTTAAGTTGTCCTCTTTCCATAAAATAAAATAATTAAAAAGGTAAATCAATCCAAGTTATATCCCTTTGTCCATCATGGGTGAGGGATCAGACACACACAAGTGCTGATAACAACCCCTCTAAAAAGGCTTTTTTAACCACTAAGGTTGAGAAATATAAAGCCAAGATACCTTATCCTCAAAAACTCCGGAAAGAGGAGCAGGATAAGCAATTAAACCTCTAAGCAATCTGCTAGCTGCTGACACGCCATTTGTGTTTGACACAGCATGCTTGCAGGCGTTTGAAACACTGAAAGCTAAGCTGGTTACAGCACCAGTTATTTCTGCACCAGACTGGACATTACCATTTGAGCTAATGTGTGATGCCAGTGATCATGCCATTGGTGCAGTATTGGGACAGAGGCATGACAAGCTTCTGAATGTCATTTATTATGCTAGTCGCATTTTAAATGATGCCCAGAAAAATTACACAACCACAGAAAAGGAATTACTTGCAGTGGGAAGAAAAATCACACCCTGGAGGAAGCACCTGTCTGGCGTTCAACGCCAGAACAGAGCATGGTTCTGGTGCTGAACGCCCAAAATGGGCAACATCCTGGCACTGAACGCCCAGAACAAGCATGGTTCTGGCGTTCAACGCCAGAAATGGCTAGTAAATGGGCGTTGAACGCCCAAAATGGGCACCAACCTGGCGCTAAACGCCCAGAGTTGTGTGCAAGGGCATTTTGCATGCCTAAATTGGTGTAGGGATGTAAATGCCTTGACACCTCAAGATCTGTGGACCTCACAGGATCAATTCAAGATCTGTGGATCCCACAGGATCCCCACCTTCCCTCCTCATAATCCTAGTTTTTTTTCTTTCCACATCTTCTTCTTCATCTATCCCCTCTTCTTTTGCTCGAGGGCGAGCAACATTCTAAGTTTGGTGTGGTAAAACAATTATGTGAAAGATCTATAGCTCAGTGGTAGAACATGTGGCTGCAAATCAAGAGATACCTCAGGGGATGCACTTCCCTCCACATAATTATTGGAAGCAACTGAGGATAGAAATACCAAAAATCACTAGGAATCAAGCCACAAAGGCAAGGAAGAGACATAAAAGAAGCTCAAGAACATCATTGGTGCCTCAAGAAGGAAATGCCATCATCACTAAGGTGGACTCGTTCCTTGTTCTTACCTTCTCTGTTTTTTTTTTCGTTTTCTCTATGTTAAGTGCTTATCTATGTTTGTGTCTTCATACATGATCATTAGTAGTAATTAGTGTCTAGTATAGAAAAAAAAATATAGAAAGAAAAAGAAAAAGCAAGCAGAAAAAGCCAGTAACCCTTAAAACCAAAAGGCAAGGGCAAATAAAAGGGATCCCAAGGCTTTGAGCATCAGTGGATAGGAGGGCCTAAAGGAATAAAATCCTGGTCTAAGCGGCTAAACCAAGCTGTCCCTAACCATGTGCTTGTGGCGTGAAGGTGTCAAGTGAAAACTTGAGACTAAGCGGTTAAAGTCAAGGTCCAAAGCAAAAAGAAGAGTGTGCTTAAGAACTCTGGACACCTCTAATTGGGGACTTTAGCAAAGCTGAGTCACAATCTGAAAAGGTTCACCCAATTATGTGTCTGTGGCATTTATGTATCCGGTGGTAATACTGGAAAACAAAGTGCTTAGGGTCACGGCCAAGACTCATAAAGAAGCTGTATTCAAGAATCATCACACTGAACCAAGAGAATCAATAACATTATCTGAATTCTGAGTTCCTATAGATGCCAATCACTCTGAGCTTCAATGGATAAAGTGAGATGCCAAAACTGTTTAGAAGCAAAAAGCTACTAGTCCCGCTCATCTAATTAGAATCTGAGCTTTAATCAAAAACTCTGAGATATTATTGCTTCTCAACCTATTAGTCTTCTATTTTATTTATCTAGTTACTTGAGGACAAGTAGATTGCTTCAAACCAACAATCTCCGTGGGATTCGACCCTTACTCACGTAAGGTATTACTTGGACGACCCAGTGCACTTGCTGGTTAGTGGTACGTGTTGTGAAAAGTGTGATTCACAATTCGTGCACCAGGAGACAAGCAACAATTTAAGTTTGGCCTTTTTTGTTTTTACATAGTTTTTAGTATGTTTTAGTTACTTTTTATTATATTTTTATTAGTTTTTATGCAAAAATTATATTTCTGGACTTTACTATGAGTTTGTGTGTTTTTCTGTAATTTCAGGTATTTTCTGATTGAAATTGAGGGACCTGAGCAAAAATCTGATTCAGAGGCTGAGAAAGAACTGCAGATGCTGTTGGATTCTGACCCTTCTGCACTCGAAGTGGATTTTATGGAGCTACAGAAACCCAATTGGCGGGCTCTCAATTGAATTGGAAAGAAGACATCTTGGGCTTTCCAGAAATGTATAATAGTCCATACTTTACCCGATATTTGATGGCCCAAACTGGCATAAAATGCCAGCCAGAGACCCTTTTCTGGAGTAAAACGCCAGAACTGGCACCAAAACTAGAGTTAAACGCCCAAACTGGCACCCAAGCTGGCGCTTAATTCTAGGAATGGCCTATGCATGTGAAAACTTCAATGCTCAGCCCAAGCACACACCAAGTAGGCCCCGGAAGTGGATTTCTGCACTATCTGCACCTAGTTACTTATTTTCTGTAATCCCTACTAACTAGTTTAGTATAAATAGCACTTTTACTATTGTATTCATAGTTTTGGAACGAGGCTTATGCCATTATTCACATTTGGGGAGGCTGGCCACACGGCCATTCCTAGACCTTTTTCTCTTATGTATTTTCAACGATGGAGTTTCTACACCTCGTAGATTAAGGTGCGAAGCTCTGCTGTTCTTCATGAATTAATGCAAGTACTATTGTTTCTCTTTCAATTCACACCTACTTCTTCTCCAAGATATACTCTTGTACTTAATTCAGTTAAGTCAGAATGAAGGGGTGACCCGTGACAATCACCCACTATCTTCGTTACTCGCTTAGCCAAGATTTGTGTGCCTGACAACCACAAGCGGTCTACATGATGTTCAACGTAGTCATTGGACGACAGCCAGAGTATATTCTCTTAGGTCTCTAATCCACGGACCGAGTCCGGAGGTTAGAATCTTCGTGGTATAGGCTAGAACCAATTGGCAACATTCCTGAGATCCGGAAAGTCTAAACCTTGTCTGTGGTATTCCGAGTAGGATCTGGAAAGGGATGACTGTGACGAGCTTCAAACTTGCGAATGTTGGGCGCAGTGACAGTGTGCAAAAGAATAGAGAAATCCTATTCCGATGCTAGTGAGAACTGACAGATGATTAGCCGTGCAGTAGCTGTACCTGGTATTTTTCATCCGAGACGAGAAATCCGACAGTTGATTAGCCGTGCAGAAACCGTACCTGGTATTTTTCATCCGAGAGGATCATACAGCTTGCCATGGAAGGGAGCACGCATAATTGGAAGAAGACAATAGAAAAGCAGAGGTTCTTATTTGAAACAAAGCATCTCCAAACGCTTATCTGAAATTCCCACCAATGAATTACATAAGTATCCTTATTTTAATTTACGTTTTATTTATCTTTTAATTATCAAAACCTCATAATCAATTGAATCCGCCTGACTAAGATTTACAAGATGACCATAGCTTGCTTCAAGCCGACAATCTCCGTGGGATCGACACTTACTCACGTAAGGTATTACTTGGACGACCCAGTGCACTTGCTGGTTTGTTGTGCGGAGTTGTGAAAAGTGTGATCATAATTTCATGCACCACACATCAAAGACTTAAAAAGAAGAGGAGAAAGAGGAGAAATAAAAAAAAAGAATTTTGGTATAAAAAGAAAAAAGTTAAAATAAAAAACTTAATTAAGAATATAAGTAAAAAAATTTATATTTCAATATTTGTGTCTCAATATTTTAATTATTTGATAGTATTTTATTATTTATGTGTTATTATATATTATTATATTCTACATTATTTTGTGTCTTTAAAATTTAAATATGAGATGTGTTTGATAGTATGAGTATATCATTATATCACAATATTTTTTTAGTCACATACTTAAGGAGATGTTCGAACTCGAGACCTATATATAAAAACTGAAAGGAAAGGACAAATGCCATCTAAAAATTTTCATTCTACATACATTCTAAAAGTCCTCTTGAGATCAGATGACCAAGACATGGAAAGAAAGATGTGATGGAGATTTTCGGCTTTGAATGATTTTTTGTTTTTAAACATGAGATTTTGAATATATGAGCCCACACAGCAAAGATTTAAGGGTTGGTTTATCTTCTTCTCTATTGGAAGCTACTCATCACTATTTTTCTCGCATGCCATTTATGCTTTGCATCTCTTTACCTATTTCTTACATCACATTCATAGCATGAGGGGCAGTAATTACTATTTTTTGTTCAATTAAGTGAAGAGCTTTTAAAAATTGTAACTCCTAGTATAATTTCTTCTCTCATGTAAAGACTTGTTTGTTCTGTTACTGTGGATTTGGCTTAGTCCTAAAAATAAATTTGGGGACAAAATTAAAATTATAGATAAACATAAAAATATTTAGAATTTGTTTGAGGAGTTTAGCTAACATGTGCCCTTAGACACATGTATAAACTTATTAATAATAGAAATTTTTAACTGTTTTTATTAAATGAATGCAAAATAAATATATTAAAATTTTAGGTGGTGTTTAGCATGAGGAAATGTTTTCTATTTTTATTTTTATTTTTTATTTTTTGAAAACTATTTTTGTTTTCAAATTTTCAGATTTTAGAAAATATGTTTGTTTTGATTATTGTTTCAAATTTTCAAAAAAAATTAGAACACTAGAAACATGTGTTGGTTTGATTGTTTTCAATATATTAAAAATATTTAAAATAATATTATATGAACAAATAGTCATGCATAAATTCATTCTTATTAAAATGTCATAGTCATGCATAAATCCATTTCATTCTTCTTAAACATCATATAGTTTCTTTGCAAGTATAAATACATACAATTAACAAATAAACTAGAACTTAAAAGGTTTAATTATTCCGTAGGTCCTTAAGTTTTATCGAATTTTCAATTAGATTTTTATACTTTTTTTTTCTTTTTAATTGGGTCTCTATACGTCAAATTTTTTTGCAATTTAATCTCCTTTTAACGTTAAACATAAAAAAAACGTTAGTGAATCGTGATATTACTTATATATTCCTGTCTTCCACCTTCCTCATCATCTTTCTGTTATTTACCATTCTCTCTAAATAGCCACTTTCTAAAATCTTCACTCCCACAACTATGGAGTAACAATAATAATAAAAATAAATAATGATAACACATTAATTAGTTCAATTTTCACCATTGCATGCAGTTAACTTCTCCACTACCACTATCACTGCCACCATAACCTCTTCCCATCGTCCCCGCAGTCACGATTCCTCCCCAAGTTCCTTCCCTCCCTTGTCCTCCACGCCCCCTCCTCCTCCGCTATTCCCATCCCAACCCCACCTCCACCCACACCCACCATGAATCCTCCCCATTTTCCCTCCTCCCACCGTCTTCCTTTTCCGCAGACCCGCTATGACCAACATCTCCACTATCTCGCCGGTGCCATAGCCGCAGCGAATCCTTACCAGGCCTATCCTTCCCTCCGATTATCTGTCCCATTTCCAACCACAACCGCCATGACTCTTGTTTCGATCCCTTTCCATTATTTTCGTGTGCTGAAACGCCATCGTCTTTCACCACCAGCAACAATGCAACGACACTGACACCCTCACAACAAAGCCAACAACTCATTCATTATGAATCAGATCCAGTTTTTATGCCTCCCACGTTACCATTGGAATCACCACAACCATTATGCCCTTCAAGCTAGTTCTACGACCAACAATATAACTCTGTTGCAAAAGCCAAATAAGATCTCTATGATAAACAAAGGATCTGGCATGGTCGTTTGGGGATCATCAAGGGATCGACGTCGATGACTTCAGGGAAATCGCATACGAGCTATTCTTCATGCGTGCAGGTCCTCGTCGGGCTTCAGAGACCAAAGCAACCTCACTTTCTATTCGAAGCATGAGAATAATAATGATGCGAGTGCTAGTGCTGGTGGAGCGCCGGTGTCGCAGTCGAGTAGGGTGAAGCGTGCTCTAGGGTTGAAAATGATTAAGAGCACTTTGGATTAGATAATTTTGGCAGCGGAGTCTCCGACAGTGTCACGGTTGATATCACCTTTGGTGTCGCCGTTGGTGTGGCCGGTGGAGGGAGGTAGCAGGCCCAAGTCTTAGTTGGTGAAGCCGAGGAAGCAGATGAGTATGGCGGATGTCATGAGGGTGCAGATGCGCGCGATGCTAGTCCATTGCTTGCATACGCTTTCCATAAATTTTCTTTTTTTTTTCTTTTTCGTTGGTTTTTATCGGTGATGGTGTATTTTCATCGGTTAGGAATTTCACACAAATAATCTCGTTGATAGTATAGTTCTCAGCCAACAAACAATCCTCCATCAAAATTTAATTTTTGTTTGTCACAAGTATAAACCCCAATAAAAATAAACTGAAGTATTTAAACCTCGGGTCATCTCACAAGGAATTGCAATGAAGTGCTCAATTATTGGCTATGAAGAAATAAGGGGTTTGATTTGGCAATTGACAAGAAAAGTAAATAACAAAAAAGTAAATGACAATTAACTAATAAAGGAAAGGAAAAGAACTCTTGGCTAAGGCATGGAAATTGAGATCACCATCCTTGTCTACAAACCACATATTGACAATTATGAGGGACCAACCCATCAAGTCTACTTCTATGCTTGAAATAAGTCAAATATGCTTGATCAACATCAACTCATAAGTCCCAACCTAGCTACTAATTGACTTAGTAGTAGGCTAGTATTAATGGGTATCAAATTGACCACTAAGGATTCTCAAATCACCAATTCAATGAGACCCAATGACTCAAGGTCACCCAATTCCCTTAGCCTAGGCCAAGAGTAAAGAAAACTACTCTATAACTAGTGAAGACATTTTATCAAACACCTAGAGTGCAATAAAAGTAAACATCACAAATTGCAAGAATTAATAAAAGTTATAACTAACATAAGCAAGAAATCAACAATAGCAATTAAGATAAACATAAAAAGACATGGAAACATAAAATTGCATTAAAAGAAAATAAAAATCCAACAAGGTTTCATGAAAGTAAAAATGGAAAAATAAGGAAATTAACAAGGAAAGCTAAGAAGATTAAGACAATAGAACAATAAAATATAAAGAGAGTTGAACTAAAAACAAGAATTAAAACTTGGATCTAAGAAGATTTAACCTAAGTTACCCTAAATTCTAGAGAGAAGGGAGAGCGTCTCTCTCTAGAATTCAAACCTAAAACATGATGAAAACTAAACTATGACTACTTGATAAACCACTATTTTATGGTTTATCTTGTGCTAAATTGAGTGGTTTTTATCAGTTCTTTGCACACTTATTCATACAAATTACATGGTTTTACAAATTCTTCCTAATTTTGTTCCATGATTGAAAACTTGCTTCCTAAGCCTTTAAATTGTCTATTTTTAATTTCTCTTTATACCATTCGATATCGTGATCTGTGTGTTAAGTGTTTTCAAGCTATATAGGGCAGGAATGACTTAGAGGATGGAGAGGAAGCTTGCAAAAGTGGAAGGAACACAAGAAGCTAAGGAGATGAGCAGCGAGGATCGACGCACACGCATGCCTGACGCGTGCGCATGCATTGGCGCATCATACAGCGACGCGTATGCGTGACAAGCGCAAAAGACCAGTGACGCGTACGCATAACTGACGCGTACGCGTGACGTGCATCACGTGCTGCAATTACAGAAGACGCTGGGGGCGATTTCTGGGCTGTTTTGGACCCAGTTTTTGGCCCAAAACACATATTAGAGCCAGGGGGCAAGCAGAGACTCGAGGGACATTCACATTGACTTATTAGTTTAATTTTAATTTTTGAATCTTAGAGAAAAACACTACTTCACCTAGAGTTCTTAGATTTTAGTTTTATGCTTTTGGATTGGATATTGAGAGAGTTACTTCTATCTTCGATTGGAGTCTCCATCGTTATAGTTTGCTTTTCTATTACTTTACTCTTTTGTTTTCCATTTAATTTGCTCGTGGTCATATATGGATATTGTTAATTTTGGGATTATTTAATGCAATGAACAATTTTTACATTTAATTCCATTTCTTGTTGATTTCCTTCAATTAATTATCAGCATCAAAATGTTCTTTTATTAATTTATTTTAATTACCATATCTCTTATTTATTCGTATTTCATGTTGTTGAAAAATGGCATTCATGATATGATTTAAAGCTCTCAACTTGGCTTGGGAGTTCACTAATTGGGACCCTTTGAGTTGAAAAACTCAAGTATTAATTTGTGATTGGGGATTGTTGGCTAACTCACTTTTCACTAACTCTAATCCTTCCTAGGAAGGGATTAGGACTTGTGAATCAGAGTTAGTGTACCCACTTGACCTTCCTTTGCAACTGCAAGAGGATAACTGAGTGGTAGTACAACCTTTTACTATTATACTTGGAAAAGTCAACGAGGATAGAAACTTCAATTAATCTTCTCTCAGCCAAGGCCTTTTAATTCAAATACATAACACATCTTGCTATTATTCATTGCTTTAATTTTCAGTTATTTATTTTTCCATCCTCAAACCTTAAAAATTTTTTAGAAAATTCCTGATCAATAATTTACACTGCTGTATCAACTCGTTGGGAAACGACCTGGAAATTCTACTTCCAGTTTTCATTCTTAATTGTGACATCTTTTAAATTGAGAGTGAGAATTTCGTCGGTTAAGACTGTACTCACAACGCTTCTTTTATTAGAATTTCTTAACCGGCATTTTTTCACCCGTCACTACTCTCCCCCCTCTCATTCTCCTACAATTCTTGGGTTCAAAAGCATCAGAAATGAGTTGGACTTGGGCCTCCTTGAGCTCAGAAATTGCCCCAGCGTATTGCACTTAAGTTGGTCACGTGCTGCTTGTCACGCATACGCATGGGTCTTGCGTACGCGTCACCGTCAGATTTTCTTCCCACGCGCACGCGTGGGCCACGTACACGCGTCGCTGGCAGATTTCCAAAATCTCATTTCTTCATGAATTCTCCATTTTTCATGCTTTTTCTTCATTTCTTCAACCCAATCTTTGCCTTCTAAACCTGAAATTACTTAACAAACATCTCAAGGCATCGAATAGAATTAAAGTGAATTAAATTTATCAATTTTTGGGCCTAAAAAGTATGTTTTCACTCTTAAGCACAATTTAAGGAGAAATTACAAAACCATGCTATTTTAGTGAATAAATGTGAGATAAGTTGATTAAATTCCTTGAATTTAACACAAGATAAACCACAAAATTGGGGTTTATCAAACCTCCCCACACTTAAACTAAGCATGTCCTCATGTTAAACCAAGAAAGGCAAGAAATGGGGTATGAACATTTATTCAATGCAAATAAACTATATGCATCTATCTACATGCATGCAACTAAATGCAAAATACTTCTACCTACTTGATTCAAAGTAAATCAATCTCCAAGAACACATATGAACATGCAGGGCTAACGTAGTATGATTATTCATAAACTCCACCAATTCAAATATAAAAAATGAAGTATAAACAAACATGCAAGAAGAAAACTCGTGAAAGTAGGGAACAAGGAATTGAGCATCGAACCCTCACCGGAAGTGTATCCGCTCTAGTCGCTTGATAAACCACTATTTCATGGTTTATATTGTGTTTAATTGTGTGGTTTTATCATGATCTTTGCCCACTTATTCATTAAATAAACATGCAATTATATTTCCTTCCTAAAGATGTTTTATGGTTGAAAACTTGCTTCCTAGAGACTTTTAATTATGTATTTTATTTCTCCCTTATTCCAGTCGATGCCGTGATCTGTGTGTTAAGTGTTTCAAGCTTTATAGGGCATGAATGAATTGGAGATTGGAAGGGAAGCCTGCAAAAATGGAAGGAACACAAGAAATTGAGGAGATGACCAGCGAGAAGTGACGCGGCCGCATGGATGACGCGACCGCGCAGAAAAGAGCAATTTGGAGTGACGCGGCCGCCTAAATGACGCGACCGCGCGGCATGGAATAGCACGAGTGACGCGGCCGCATGGGCGACGCGTCCGCGTGGCAAAGCAGAAACGCGAATGACGCGTCCGCATGAGCGATGCGATCGCATGACGTGCGCGATCTGCATAATTTGCAGATTCGCTGGGGGCAATTTCGGGCCCTATTTTGACCCAGTTTTTGACCCGGAACAGCAGACTAGAGCCAAAGAACATGCAAAAACCAAGGACACATTCATTCTACACAATTTTAGTTTTAGATCTAGTTTTACTCCTCCTCTAGGTTTTCTCTCTACACATTCATAGTTCTTAGGATTTTTAGTTTTCTCTAGCTTTTTGCATCGGGATATTGAGAAGAGCTATTACCTCATCAAGACTTCGTCATTCTAGTTCGTTTTCTTTACTTGGCTTACTCTTCCATGTTCTTTGCTTTGTTTAATTTTACCATTGGAATATTTTTAGGATTATTTAATACAAGGATCACTTTTATTTTTAATTTTTATTTACAATGTCTTTCTTTAATTCCTTTTCATATGCTACGAATTTTACCTTTACAATGAGTGAGTAGTTCCCTAACTTGATGGGGAGTTGATTGAAAGAAACCCTTGAGTTGAAAGGTTCAAGAGAAAGATTGTAATTGGGTTATTGTTGGATTGCCCTCTAATTCCTGACACCAATCCTCCCCAGAGTGGATTGGGACTTGTGAATAGAACAGCATTCCAACTTGTTTTACCTTCCCTTACTTAGTAAAGGATAACTAAACGGAATAACTCTCAATTGTCAACTAATCTTAAGAATGTTCCATCAAGAATAAGACTTCCATGTAATCAACTCCCAGTCAAGGCTTTTATTTACATTATTCAATTTCATCAGTTTAATTTCCTATTTACTCAACTCAACCCTTTTCAAAAACATCTAATTAATAAAATAGTACCCTTTCCTGCAACTCGTTGGGAGACGACCTGGGACTGATACTCCCAGTATTTTAAATTTCAATTTTCTGTGACACCTTTTTAAATTGAGCGGTGGATTTCTGGCGAGTTAAGAACTATACTTGCAATGCATATATTCTAATAATTTTTAATTCACCAATTTCTGCCCGCATCAATTTTTGGCGCCGTTACCGGGGAGTTGCAATAGAGTGCTAAAGTTATTAATTAGAATTTATTTATTTGCATTTTATTTTATTTTGCTACTATGAGCTGCCTGTTTTTTTCATCAAATGATGCGTTCACTTCCTGATTCGCGCTTGCTAATATTCGATCCTGAAATTGAAAGGACTATTTCACGAATAAGGCGAGCTCGGCGTCGGTTAGTCTGCTCTGAGGGCGGATCTGAAAGTGAACTTGAGGAAGAAACCAACTCCCGTTCTACTGATTCGGTTGATTCACGTGCAGACGACATGGCAGAACCTAGGAGAGTTACCATCCAGGAGGAAGGAGCCCCTAATTTTACAATGCAACCGTTTCAAGCGCATCACCCAGCGGTGGCTACAGATTTCGAAATAAAGACCGCACTGCTCAATTTGATGCCCAAGTTTCATGGCTTACCTGCTCAAGAGCCTATCAAGCACCTGGGAGATTTCCAGGCAGCCTGTTCTACTGTTAGACGAGATGGTACAGATGAAACTTCAATTCTGCTGAAAGCTTTCCCGTTTTCTCTTGAGGGAAAAGCAAGAGAGTGGTACTACACTCAACCCCTAGCAAATGTATCCAACTGGGATACGCTCAGAAAAGAGTTTTTGGAGAAATTCTTTCCATCTGAAGTTACCGATAAACTAAGGAAAGATATTTCCACTATTGTTCAAGATGACAACGAGACTCTCTTTGAATATTGGGAGCGCTTCAATAATCTTCTGGAAGCATGCCCCCACCACATGATTGACAAGATAGTGTTACTCAGTTATGTCACACAGGGCATGAGGCCCCAAGATAAAACCACATTGGAAAGTTCTAGCAATAGGTCTATGAAGAAGTACAAGACCACTGATGAGGCATGGCAATTGATCAGCGACTTAGCTGAATCTACTAGGAACCATAGACAGAAGCAAGGCCGTTCAAAAGCCGTTGCAGAGGTATCCTCTAGCAGAGAGACTGCTGCTCTAACTCAGAGTATCTGTGAGATGACCAACTTGCTGAAGCAGATGCAATTGAATCAACAACAAGTTCAGCAAGCTCAACCTTCTCCAGCACAGCAAAGCCAACAGTTAGTCCCACAAAGAGTTTGCAGAATTTATGCTGATTATAGCCATTATACTGATGAATACCCGCAACTCCAACAGGAAGACAACATGGTGGCATCCACTCATAACTTCTATGATCGCCCCAACCAAGGGTACAATCAAGGTGGAAATAATAACCATGGATGGCAGGACAATTCTAACCAGAATTGGAGGGACAACAATAATAGAGGAGGCAGAGATAATCAGGGAAATTAGAGGTGGAATAATAACAACAAAAGACAGCAGAACCAACTTTACAGAGCACCTCACCTGAGGCAATTCCAAGGACCACAGAATACCCAACAGCAGACCTCTCAATTTACTCATTCTTCTTTATCTCCTAATGAAGAGTTACTACAATCTTTTGAGCAGAGACAACAGACCATGAAAAATAACATTATGAATAACATTAATGCCAGTCTGAATGGTCTGACTCTACTTTGCAAGCTCTTGTTTCACAGATTGGATCAATGCAAAATTCCAATAACCAACCTTCAAGCTCCACTGGAATCCCCCTCTCAACCATTACCCAATCCAAAGGGAGGCATTAATGCCATCACCCTGGGGTCTGGAACCACACTGCAGGAGAGGAATCAGGAGGAGCCAAGCTCACCAGAACATGCCTCAGCTGAAGAGGTAGTAGAAATAGAAGATGTCGAAGAAGAAGAGGACATACAAGACATAGCTGAAGAAGAAGAAGTGCAACCACAAGAGGAAGCACCAAAAGGCGCAGACACTGCAGAAAACACTACTCCCATTCCCTTTCCACAACTTGCAAGGAAGCCCAGGAAGCAACTGGAACCCGATCCCAAAATGGTAGAAATATTCAAAAAGGTTGAGGTAACCGTTCCTCTTTTTGATGTTATTCAACAAGTACCTAAATATGCAAAGTTTCTAAAAGATTTATGTATACATAAGGACAAAATTCATGAATTAGAAACTATTCCTTTAGGTAGTTCCATATCTGCTTTAATGGGAGGATTACCTGAGAAGTGTAGTGACCCAGGTCCTTGTATAGTTAGTTGTACTATTGGTAGAGTAGTAATTTATTATTGCATGTGTGATTTAGGAGCCTGTGTTAGTATAATGCCTTTGTCTATATATGATATTCTGAGGCTCCCTCTCTTAAAAAGGTCGGCAGCTCGTTTTGTGTTAGCAGATAAAAGCATTATTACAGTGGCTAGAGTTGCTAAAGATGTTTTAGTGAACATTAAAGGGCTTACATTTTCCACTGATTTTTATATCTTGGAGATGCCCCATAATGACTGATGAGCGGATAATTTATACGCTTTTTGGCATTGTTTTTAGTATATTTTTAGTAGGATCTAGTTACTTTTAGGGATGTTTTCATTAGTTTTTATGTTAAATTCACATTTTTGGACTTTACTATGAGCTTGTGTGTTTTTCTGTGATTTCAGGTATTTTCTGACTGAATTTGAGGGACTTGAGCGAAAATCAGATTCAGAGGTTGAAGAAGGACTGCTGATGCTGTTGGATTCTGACCTCCCTGCACTCAAAGTAGATTTTCTAGAGCTACAGAACTCGAAATGGCGCGCTTTTAATTGCGTTGGAAAGTAGACATCCAGGGCTTTCCATCAATATATAATAGTCCATACTTTGCCCAAGTTTAGACGACGCAAACTGGCGTTCAACGCCAGCTCTCTGCCCAATTCTGGAGTTCAGCGCCAAAAAGGGATAAAAAACCAGAGTTGAAAGCCAGAAATGGATCAAAACCTGGCGTTCAACTCCACAAATGGCCTCTGCACGTGGAAAGTTAAAGCTCAGCCCAAGCACACACCAAGTGGGCCCCGGAAGTGGATTTATGCATCAATTACTTACTTCTGTAAACCCTAGTAGCTAGTTTATTATAAATAGGACATTTTACTATTGTATTAGACATCCTGAGTTTTATCTTTGGATCATAGTAGTCTTGGTTACTGCGGTTCCCCTCTGGGGCCGAGACCAATGAACTCCATTATCACTTATGTATTTTCAACAGTAGAGTTTCTGCACTCCATAGATTAAGGTGTGGAGCTCTGCTGTTCCTCAAAGATTAATGCAAAGTACTACTGTTTTCTATTCAATTCATCTTATTTCGCTTCCAAGATATTCATTCGCACTTCAACCTGAATGTGATGAACGTGACAATCATCATCATTCCCTATGAACGCGTGCATGACAACCACCTCCGTTCTACATTAGATTGAATGAGTATCTCTTAGATCTCTTAATCGGAATCTTCATGGTGTAAGCTAGAATGATGGCGGCATTCAAGAGAAACCGGAAGGTCTAAACCTTGTCTGTGGTATTCCGAGTAGGATTCAATGATTGAATGACTGTGACGAGCTTCAAACTCGCGATTGCCGGGCGTAGTGACAGACGCAAAAGGATAGTAAATCCTATTCCAGCATGATCGAGAACCGACAGATGAATAGCCGTGCCATGACAGGGTGCGTTGACCATTTTCACTGAGAGGATAAGATGAAACCATTGACAAGTGATGCCTCCAGACGATTAGCCGTTCCGTGACAGGGCATTTGGATCATTTTCCCGAGAGAAGATCGAAAGTAGCCATTGACAATGGTGACGTATCACATAAAGCCAGCCATGGAAAGGAGTAAGACTGATTGGATGAAGATAGCAGGAAAGCAGAGGTTCAGAGGAACGAAAGCATCTCTATTCGCTTATCTGAAATTCTCACCAATGATTTACATAAGTATTTCTATCCCTATTTTATTAATTATGTTCGAAAACTCCATTACTATTTTATATCCGCCTGACTGAGATTTACAAGGTGACCATAGCTTGCTTCATACCAACAATCTCCGTGGGATTCGACCCTTACTCACGTAAGGTATTACTTGGACGACCCAGTGCACTTGCTGGTTAGTTGTGCGAAGTTGTGAACCATGGTATTGGCATCATTAACTTTCTTTTCGTTTTCTGTTCAAAAAATTTTTCAAAAATTTTCTCACCTGTTTTCGAAAAAAAAAAATTATTCAAAATTTTTAAGAATGAATTCTAGTGTTTCATGAAGCATGTGAAGCCTGGCTGGCTGCAAAGCCATGTCTAAATTCTTTTGGACTGAGGCTTCCAAACCATCATCATAGAGGCAAGTTACATATTTGATAAGTAATGAGCAGTATATTCTGATATCTTGCTGAAGCTTGGCTGGCCATTGGCCATGTCTAGTGTTTTGGACCGGAGCTTTCATTGAAAGCTTGGCTGGCTAGTGAGCCATGTCTAATTCCTGGACTGAAGCTTTAGACTAAGAATGCAAGATTCCTGGAATTCATATTAAAAATTTTGGAATCCTTATTTTCCTTTTTCAACTAATTTTCGAAAAATCCAAAAAAAAAATTTAGAAAATCATAAAAATCAAAAATATTTTTGTGTTTCTTATTTGAGTCTTGAGTCATGTTATAAGTTTGATATCAATTGCATGTGCATCTTGCATTTTTCGAAAATTTTCATGCATTCATAGTGTTCTTCATGATCTTCAAGTTGTTCTTGGTAAGTCTTCTTGTTTGATCTTAAAGGGAGTTCTTGAAATTGATACTTTGAATGCCATATTGGCTTAGAACAAAATATTGACTCAGCAAGTCAATATGATCTCTCAGAGTCTGAATGGAGTGCAAGCTGCATCCAACAGTACTCAAGAGGCTTCTTATGAAGAAGAAGCTTATGATCCTGAGAACCCTGCAATAGTAGAGGCGAATTACTTAGGTGAACCTTATGGAGACACCTATAACTCAACATTTGGAATCCTTATTTTCCTTTTTCAACTAATTTTCGAAAAATCCAAAAAAAAAATTTAGAAAATCATAAAAATCAATAATATTTTTGTGTTTCTTATTTGAGTCTTGAGTCATGTTATAAGTTTGATATCAATTGCATGTGCATCTTGCATTTTTCGAAAATTTTCATGCATTCATAGTGTTCTTCATGATCTTCAAGTTGTTCTTGGTAAGTCTTCTTGTTTGATCTTTGCATTTGCATGTTTTGTGTCTTTGCTTGTTTTTCATATGCATTCTTGAATTCTTAGTGTCTAAGCATTAAAGAATTCTAAGTTTGGTGTCTTGCATGTTTTCTTTGCATTAAAAAATTTTCAAAAATGTGTTCTGGGTGTTCATCATGATCTTCATAGTGTTCTTGGTGTTCATCTTGACATTCATAGCATTCTTGCATGCATCACATGTTTTGATCTAAAATTCTCATGCATTGCATCATTTTTCTTGTTTTTCTCTCTCATCATAAAAATTCCAAAAATAAAAAAAATATCTTTCCCTCTTTTTCTCTCTCAAATTTCGAAAATTAGATTTGACTTTTTCAAAAAATTTTAAAATTTAGTTGTTTCTTATGAGTCAAATCAAATTTTCAAATCTTATCTTTTTCAAAATCTTTTTCAAAAATCAAATCCTTTTCAATTTTCTTAGTTATTTTCGAAAATTCTAAAAACATTTTTCAAAAATATTTTTCTTATTTTTATCAAATTTTCGAAAATAACATCACCAATTAATGTTTTGATTCAAAAATTTCAAGTTTGTTACTTACTTGTTAAGAAAGTTTCAAACTTTAAGTTCTAGAATCATATCTTGTGATTTCTTGTGAATCAAGTCATTAATTGTGATTTTAAAAATCAAATCTTTTTCAAAATTAATTTCAATCATATGGAATCAAAAACAGCAGAAGAAAAATCACACCCTGGAGGAAGCATCTGCCTGGCATTCAACGCCAGAACAGAGCATGGTTCTGGCGCCGAACGCCCAAAATGGGCAGCATCCTGGCACTGAACGCCCAGAACAAGCATGGTTCTGGCGTTCAACGCCAGAAATGGCTAGTAAATGGGCGTTGAACGCCCAAAATGGGCACCAACCTGGCGCTGAACGCCCAGAGTTGTGTGCAAGGGCATTTTGCATGCCTAAATTAGTGCAGGGATGAAAATGCCTTGACACCTCAAGATCTGTGGACCTCACAGGATCATCTCAGGATCTATAGACCCCACATGATCATCTCAGGATCTGTGGACCCCACAGGATCATCTCAGGATCTGTGGACCCCACAGGATCCCCACCTACCTCCATTCACATCTTCTCACCCCTCTTTCACAAAATCCCATAAACACTCTTCCCCAAAAACCCTTCACCAATCACCTCAATCTCTCTTCCCCATCACCTCTTCACCACTCACATCCATCCACTCTTCCCCATAAACCTACCTCATAAACTCCACCTACCTTCAAAATTCAAAACACTAATTTTTTTGTTTGTTTCTTATCTTTTTCAAAACTACCTAACTAACTCTCTCTCTCTAATTTTCGAAAATATCTTCCCTCCTTTTCAAAAATTTCTTTGTAATTAACTAATTATTTCAAATTTTAAATCTTAATTTTCGAAAATTACTAACATTTTTCAAAAACTATTTTCAAAAATCACTAACTCTTTTTCAAAAAATTATTTTCGAAAATTCCTTCTCCCTCATCTCCTTCTATTTATTTATTCATCTACTAACATCTCTTCCTCACACCACCAAAAATCCGAACCCTCTCTCTCTCTCTGAGTTCAGATTTTCTTCTTTTCTTCTACTAACACAAGGACCTCTATACTGTGGTATAAAGGATCCATATTATTATTAGTATTTTTTCTGTGCCCTCTTCTTTGTCATATGAGCAGGAGTAAGGACAAGAATATTCTTGTTGAAGCAGATCCAAAACCTGAAAGGACTCTGAAGAGAAAATTAAGAGAAGCTAAATTACAACAATCCAGAGATAACCTTTCAGAAATTTTCGAACAGAAAGAGGAGATGGCAGCCGAAAATAATAATAATGCAAGGAGGATGCTTGGTGACTTTACTGCACCTAATTCCAAGTTACATGGAAGAAGCATCTCCATTCCTGCCATTGGAGCAAACAACTTTGAGCTGAAACCTCAATTAGTTTCTCTGATGCAGCAGAACTGCAAGTTTCATGGACTTCCATCTGAAGATCCTTTTCAGTTCTTAAATGAATTCTTGCAGATATGTGATACTGTTAAGACTAATGGAGTAGATCCTGAAGTCTACAGGCTCATGCTTTTCCCTTTTGCTGTAA
>NC_029785.2:48977891-48991989 GCF_000816755.2 Arachis ipaensis | reverse complement strand
TAAATGGCCGAACCTTAATCCCCCTCCCTCCCCTATATATAGCCCTCCATTCTTCCTCATTTTCACACAACACAACCCTCTCCTCTCTACTTGGCCGAAACACACTTCACCCCTCTTCTCCATATTTTCTTCTTCTTCTTCCTCTATTCTTTTTTTTATTGCTCGAGGGTGAGCAATATTCTAAGTTTGGTATGGTAAAAGCATAAGCTTTTTGTTTTTCCATTACCATTGATGGCACCTAAGACCGGAGAATCCTCTAGAAAGGGGAAGGGGAAAACAAAAGCTTCCACCTCCGAGTCATGGGAGATGGAAAGGTTCATCTCCAAAGCCCATCAAGACCACTTCTATGATGTTGTGGCCAAGAAGAAGGTGATCCCCGAGGTCCCTTTCAAACTCAAAAGAAATAAGTATCCGGAGATCCGACATGAAATTCAAAGAAGAGGTTGGGAAGTTCTAACAAATCCCATCCAACAAGTCGGCATCCTAATGGTTCAAGAGTTTTATGCCAATGCATGGATCACCAAGAACCATGATCAAAGTAAGAACCCGGATCCAAAGAACTATGTTACAATGGTTCGGGGGAAATACTTAGATTTTAGTCCGGAGAATGTGAGGTTGGCGTTTAACTTGCCTATGATGCAAGGAGATGAACGCCCCTACACTAGAAGGGTCAACTTTAATCAAAGGTTGGACCAAGTCCTTATGGACATATGTGTGGAAGGAGCTCAATGGAAGATTGACTCCAAAGGCAAGCCGGTTCAACTAAGAAGATTGGACCTCAAGCCTATGGCTAGAGGATGGTTGGAGTTCATTCAATGCTCAATCATTCCCACTAGCAACCGATCTGAAGTTACTGTAGATCGGGCCATCATGATTCATAACATCATGATTGGAGAGGAAATAGAAGTTCATGAAGTCATCTCTAATGAACTCTACAAAATAGCCAAAAATTCATCCCCCATGGCAAGGCTAGCTTTTCCTCATCTTATCTGCCATCTATGTTACTCAGCTGGAGCTTTCATAGAAGGAGACATTCTTATTAAGGAAGAGAAGCCCATCACTAAGAAAAAGATGGAGCAAGCAAGAAAGCCCATTCATGGAGCTCAAGAGGCGCAGGAAGCTCATCACCATGAGATCCCGGAGATGCCTCAAATGCATTTTCCTCCACAAAACTATTGGGAGCAAATCAACACCTCCCTAGGAGAATTAAGTGCCAACATGGGACAATTAAGGGTGGAACATCAAGAGCACTCAATCATGCTCCATGAAATAAGAGAAGATCAAAAAGCAAGGAGGGAGGAGCAACAAAGACAAGGAAGAGACATAGAAGAGCTCAAAGACATCATTGGTTCCTCAAGGAGGAAACGCCACCATCACTAAGGTGGTCTCATTCCTTGTTCTTACTTTCTCTGTTTTTCATTTTCTATGTTATGTGCTTATCTATGTTTGTGTCTTCATTACATGATCTTTAGTAGTTAGTAACTATGTCTTAAAGTTATGAATGTCCTATGAATCCATCACCTCTCTTAAATGAAAAATGTTTTAATTCAAAAGAACAAGAAGTACATGAGTTTCGAATTTATCCTTGAACTTAGCTTAATTATATTGATGTGGTGAAAATGCTTCTTATTTTCTGAATGTATGCTTGAACAGTGCATATGTCTTTTGAAGTTGTTGTTTAAGAATGTTAAATATGTTGGCTCTTGAAAGAATGATGACAAGGAGACATGTTATTTGATAATATGAAAAATCATAAAAATGATTCTTGAAGCAAGAAAAAGCAGCAAAGAACAAAGCTTACAGAAAAAAAATAGGCGAAAAAAAAAAGAGGAGAAAAAGCAAGCAGAAAAAGCCAAAAGCTCTTAAAACCAAGAGGCAAGAGCAAAAAGCCAATAACCCTTAAAACCAAAAGGACTTTACTATGAGTTTGTGTATTTTTCTGTGATTTCAGGTATTTTCTGACTGAAATTGAGGGACTTGAGCGAAAATCAGATTCAGAGGTTGAAGAAGGACTGCTGATGTTGTTGGATTCTGACCTCCCTGCACTCAAAGTGGATTTTCTGGAGCTACAGAACTCGAAATGACGCGCTTCCAATTGCGTTGAAAAGTAGACATCCAAGACTTTCCAGCAATGTATAATAGTCTATACTTTGCCCAAGTTTAGACAACGCAAACTGGCGTTCAACGCCAGCTCTCTGCCCAATTCTGGAGTTCAGCGCCAGAAAAGGATCAAAAACCAGAGTTGAACGCCAGAAATGGATCAAAACCTGGCGTTCAACTCCACAAATGGCCTCTGCACGTGGAAAGTTAAAGCTCAGCCCAAGCACACACCAAATGGGCCCCGGAAGTGGATTTATGCATCAATTACTTACTTTTGTAAACCCTAGTAGCTAGTTTATTATAAATAGGACATTTTACTATTGTATTAGACATCCTGAGTTTTATCTTTGGATCATAGTAGTCTTGGTTACTCCGGTTCCCCTCTGGGGCCGAGACCAATGAACTCCATTATCACTTATGTATTTTCAACGGTAGAGTTTCTGCACTCCATAGATTAAGGTGTGGAGCTCTGCTGTTCCTCAAAGATTAATGCAAAGTACTACTGTTTTCTATTCAATTCATCTTATTTTGCTTCCAAGATATTCATTCGCACTTCAACCTGAATGTGATGAATGTGACAATCATCATCATTCCCTATGAACGCGTGCCTGACAACCACCTCCGTTCTACATTAGATTGAATGAATATCTCTTAGATCTCTTAATCGGAATCTTCATGGTGTAAGCTAGAATGATGGCGGCATTCAAGAGAATCCGGAAGGTCTAAACCTTTTTTGTGGTATTCCGAGTAGGATTCAATGATTGAATGACTGTGACGAGCTTCAAACTCGCGATTGCCGGGCGTAGTGACAGATGCAAAAGGATAGTAAATCCTATTCCAGCATGATCGAGAACCGACAGATGAATAGCCGTGCCGTGACAGGGTGCGTTGACCATTTTCACTGAGAGGATAAGATGAAACCGTTGACAAGGGTGATGCCTCCAGACGATTAGCCGTGCCGTGACAGGGCATTTGGATCATTTTCCTGAGAGAAGACTGAAAGTAGCCATTGACAATGGTGACGTATCACATAAAGCCAGCCATGGAAAGGAGTAAGACTGATTGGATGAAGATAGCAGGAAAGCAGAGGTTCAGAAGAACGAAAGCATCTCTATTCGCTTATTTGAAATTCTCACCAATGATTTACATAAGTATTTCTATCCCTATTTTATTAATTATGTTTGAAAACTCCATTACTATTTTATATCCGCCTGACTGAGATTTACAAGGTGACCATAGCTTGCTTCATACCAACAATCTCCGTGGGATTCGACCTTACTCACGTAAGGTATTACTTGGACGACCCAGTGCACTTACTGGTTAGTTGTGCGAAGTTGTGAACCATGGTATTGGCATCATATTTTTGGCGCCATTACCAGGGAAAGAAAGAATGATGAATTTTACATAATTAAAGTGTAATCACAATTTCTGCGCACTAATGACTCAGATAAGCCATCATCAATCCTACTTGGAAGACCATTCCTGAAGACATCAAAATTCAAATTGGATGCTTTTTCAGGAACATACTCCTTTGAAATAGATGGCCGCATAGTAATCTTCAATCTGAATGGAGTCATAAACAACCCTCCAGAAGATCATTCTATCTTCCAGTGTGATGTCATAGATGAAACTGTGGCTGAAGTTCACAAGGAAGAGTTCGAAGAGAGGCACACTGGACAAGGTCCAAGTGTGGGGACCCTCTTAACTGACAATGAGGCACTTCGCCATTTTCACAAGCTTCAGATAATCCAGAGCCTTCCCATGATCAGAAGTTAGAGTTGAAACCCCTCCCTCCACATCTCAAATATGCTTATCTTGAAGATGAGCAGAAGTTTCCGGTTATCATTGCAAGGGAACTTACTTCTCAACAAGAAGAGCAGTTACTTGATGTACTGAGGAGGCACAAGAAGGCGATTGGGTGGAGTTTGGCAGACATAGTAGGCATCAACCCTCAAGTATGTGAGCACAGAATATTTTTAGAAGAGGGAGCAAGACCTGTCCATCAACCCCAAAGAAGATTAAATCCCACTATCTTGGAAGTTGTCAAAAAGGAAGTGACTAGACTATTGGAAGCAGGTATCATCTATCCCATTTCAGACAGTGAATGGATTAGCCCAGTACAAGTGGTGCCCAAGAAGTCTAGAGTCACTACAGTGAAGAATGAGCACGGAGAGCTCATATCAACTAGAGTTCAGAACGCTTGGAGAGTCTGCATTGATTACAGGCATCTCAACCAAGCCACCCGTAAGGATCACTACCCACTTCCATTCATTGATCAAATGCTGGATCGCCTGTCAGGTAAATCACATTATTGCTTTTTATATGGTTACACAGGTTATTTCCAGATTCATATAGCTCCTGAGGATCAAGAAAGGACTACTTTTACATGTCCTTTTGGGACTTATGCTTACAGGAGAATGCCCTTTGGCTTGTGCAATGCACCAGCTACTTTTCAAAGGTGTATGATGAGTCTTTTCTTTGATCTTATTGAGGACTGTATGGAAGTTTTTATGGATGATTTTAGCGTTTATGGTGATTCTTTTAGCCTTTGCTTACATGGATTATCTAGAGTATTGGATAGATGTGTCAGTACAAACCTTGTATTAAATTTTGAAAAATGTCACTTTATGGTAAAACAAGGGATTGTACTAGGACATGTGGTATCTAATACCGGCATTTCTGTAGACCCAGCAAAGGTGAATGTTATTTCCAATTTACCTTACCCCTCTTCTGTGAGGGAAGTCCGTTCGTTCCTTGGCCATGCAGGTTTTTACAGGAGATTTATTAAGGACTTCAGTAAGGTAGCACTTCCCTTATCCAGATTACTGCAGAAGGATATTGAGTTCGAGTTTAGTGATGATTGCAAACAAGCGTTTGATAAGCTGAAGACCGCCCTGACTCAAGCTCCAATTGTGAGAGGACCAGACTGGAGCCAGCCGTTTGAAATCATGTGCGATGCTTCCAACCATGCAGTAGGAGCAGCGCTAGCTCAGCGTGAAGGTAAGGACCCTTTTGTTATTGCTTATGCGTCTAAAACTTTGGACGCTGCCCAGTCCAATTATACTACTACTGAGAAGGAGCTTCTTGCTATTGTTTTTGCTCTGGATAAATTCCAAGCTTATTTACTTGGTACTAGAGTAGTAGTGTATTCGGACCATGCAGCTTTAAAGTATCTATTATCTAAAAAGGAGTCCAAACCAAGACTTATACGTTGGATACTGCTATTACAAGAATTTGATTTAGAAATAAAGGATAGGAGTGGTAACCAGAATTTAGTGGCAGACCACTTGAGTCGCCTTGAGCACATTAAGGATGATTCTACTCCTATAGATGATAATTTTCCATTTGATAACCTGCAAGCAGTATCTGAGGTATCTCCTTGGTATGCACCTGTAGCTAATTATCTAGTTAGCCGCACATTTCCTCCAAACTTTTCTAAGCACCAAAGAGACAAGCTGAAAAGCGAGTCTAAATATTATATATGGGATAACCCATATTTGTGGAGATGTGGCGCTGATCAGGTAATTAGACGGTGTGTGCCTCAATCAGAATTTCAGTCCATCTTAGAGGCCTGTCACTCATCTGAGAGTGGAGGACATTTTGGCCCCCAAAGAACTGCTAGAAAAATCTTAGACTGTGGATTCTGGTGGCCTACTCTTTTTAGAGACGCTGCTGAATTTTGTAAATCTTGCCTCCCATGCCAAAAATTTGGTAATATATCCAAGAGGGATGAGATGCCTCAATAATATATGCTTTTCTGTGAAATCTTTAATGTTTGGGGCATTGACTTCATGGGTCCATTTCCAAATTCTAATGGTTATTTTTATATATTGTTAGCTGTGGATTACGTTTCCAAATGGGTGGAAGCAATTCCTACCCGCACTGATGATGCTAACACTGTTGTTTCCTTTGTGAGAAACCATATTATCTGTCGCTTTGGATCCCCACGAGCAATCGTGAGCGATCAAGGCACCCATTTTTGTAACAGGAGACTAACAGGACTAATGAAGAAGCATGGGATAATTCATAAGGTTGCAATAGCATACCATCCTCAGACCAATGGGCAAGCCGAGGTGTCAAATAGAGAGATAAAGCATATCTTGCAGAAGATAGTAAAGCCTCATAGAAGAGACTGGAGCACCAGGCTACAAGATGCACTCTGGGCATACAGAATAGCATACAAAACACCCATTGGGATGAGTCCTTTTCGCTTAGTTTATGGAAAAGCTTGTCATCTCCCGGTAGAAATAGAGCACAAAGCCTTTTGGGCAGTCAAGGAGTGCAATATGGGAATTGAGAAAGCCAGAGCTGAAAGGAAGTTGCAACTGCAAGAACTGGAGAGCCTTCGCCTAGAAGCTTATGAGAACTCAAGACTACACAAGGAGAAGATGAAGGCTGTACATGACCAGAACATCAAGAGGAAAGAGTTCCAACCTGAGGACTCAGTCCTCCTTTACAAATCTCAACTGAGACTCATGCCAGGCAAGTTGAGATCAAGATGGAAAGGTCCATACAGAGTAGAGAAGGCCGAACTGTACGGAGTTTATCACCTTATCCATCCTTCGAGCTCGGAGCTTATCAAAGTTAATGGACATCGTTTAAAGCTGTACCATGGTGAAAAGCGGAAGAA
The DNA here is from genome assembly GCF_000816755.2 of Arachis ipaensis. Taxonomy (NCBI): domain Eukaryota; kingdom Viridiplantae; phylum Streptophyta; class Magnoliopsida; order Fabales; family Fabaceae; genus Arachis; species Arachis ipaensis. The sequence continues at coordinate 48,985,259 of NC_029785.2, read as the reverse complement.
AGACAAGGAACTCGAGATCTTCCGCTTGGAAGATCCCCACATAGCCACAGACTGAGCTAGTGGAGCGTCCAACTTACGGACGTTAAAGCAAAGTGCTAGGTGGGAGACAACCCACCATGGTATGATCGTTCTTTTCTTTATTTTTATTTTTTCCTATTCAATAGCTCCTCTCTTTATTAGTATTTTTGTGCATCTGCATTTACATATTTAAAAAAAAAAAAGAGAGGAAGGTGCCACGCGACGCGACCGCATCAGCGACGCGTCCGCGTGGCAAGGAGAGGAGAGAAAAATAAAAATGAACAGAGAGTCATGCTGGAGCGTGGCTGGAGGAGTGCCAATGGCACAAAATAGCCTACGCGACCATGTCACCGACGCGTCCGCGTCGTATGGGCATAATGGCCTCCCACGCGACCGCGTGCCCCACGCGGCCACGTGCCCTGATTTTCGACGTAAAACGGGTGCACAGCTGAAAGTTGTGCTAGAGTGGTGCTGGACTGGCGCTGGACGCGCAATCCCCCTCACGCGACCGCGTGCCCCACGCGGCCGCGTCGTACCCCTTAAACTGCCCACTCACGCGATCGCATGCCCCATGCGATCGCGTCACCCCAATTTTGGCAAATACATCAATTTGAACAGAGAGTTGTGCAAGCGCGAGGCTGCACTCGCGCCAGAAGCCTAACATGGGTCATGCGACCGCGTCACCTTACTTGAAGCGCAATCACGCGAACGCGTGCCCCACGCGGCCGCGTCGCTTGCGCCACACAGCTCAACCTGAATTGCCAAAATATCTTATCTTTTTCCTCTCTAATCCTAATTTTTCTTTTCCCTCCTTACTTCTTCCTTCTCCCTTCTTCCTTCTCTCTCACCTTTCACTCTCTCTCTCCCTCACCTCCATTAACAAGATTTCATTTTCTTCTTCATCCTTTTCTTTTCTATCATTCTTCTTATTTTATGTTATTTTCTTTTCTTTTCATTATTCATATTTTCCTTCTTCTTCTTTCCTTTTTACATGGTGTTGGAATTTTATTTGACTCATTATTCCTCATTATATGCTTGTGGATTGTTGCAAATTGTTTGACAATTATATATTATTTTCTTTAAAGGGTTGCTTGCATGTTCACTTTAATATTTTCTATACCTTCTTCACCATGCATGCTATGTGTTTGTGAAAAAGCCCATATGGCATTATGCACTTCTCTATGTTATTCTACTATTCAATGCTTGCTTTTCACAAATTTCCTTTACTATTATATTAATTGAATTTAATTGTCAATACAAACGTGATGGTTTGTTACAAAGTAATGCTTGGTCTATGCTACTCATGCCCTTTGCCGGCATGCCAATAAACACCTTGCATTCACTTGTCATCATATGCACTAACTATTTTCCATTAATGATCTTTCACATGTACTCATGAGCATGTGTTGACATCATTTACCTTTTAATGTGCATTTACAACCTTCCCTTTTTCGTTCTCTTCATTGCTATATATCTCTTTGATTTTAATTTACTTTCTCTTCCCTTTTTCAGGATGGCCACCAAGAAAAGAAAAGAGAAAGCTACCCCCAAACAACCAGCAAGAAGAGGAACAAAAAGAGCATTAGTGGCAGAGCCTTCTTCAACTGCAGTCAAGCCCTCAGCAAAACGAGTTAAGAGGATCATCAAGGTTGATGAAAAGGAGAAAGCCTTTCCATCGAAGGACACTGCGCAATTTCCCAATCGCTACTGTGAGCAGATGTTCCCCATCCTAGCAGAAAGGAGCTATAACAACGAATACCTTCTTATCCTCCCGCCCAATATTGCTACCTTTGTTGAGTCGCAAATTGAACGAAGACAATGGGGTTTCCTAAGGAGACAGCCAAGGCAGGTCAATCTCTCTTGGGTAGTCGAGTTCTACTCTAACTTCTACCTGCCTACTCTGCAGTCTGTCTATGTACGTCAGAAGCAAGTCCCCATTACAGAAGAGGCCATTCGACAAGCTCTAACTCTTCCCCCTATTCCAGAAGGAATGGACGCCTTTCAAGAAGCCGCACTCAAGCGCCAGCAGTACCAATTTGACTGGGGAGATGTTCTCAGAGTTATCGCATTACCTGGCAGCCGTTGGATCTACGGATACCATCGTACCCGCCCTAAGGGAATATCGGCTTCAGCACTTACCTTGGAGGCTCACGTATGGGCACAAATCATGTCCCATTACGTCTTTCTGAGTACTCACGAGTCCTTCTTCACTGCAGACATGGCCGTTCTACTATGGTGCATCCTTACAGACCAGCCTCTGAATCTACCAAGACATATTCGGAATGCCATGGGACACGTACAAATTGCGGGCAACTTATCTTTTCCCACCTTGGTCTCAGATCTTGTCTCAGCAGCCGGAGTCTCCTACAAAGCTGGAGACACCAAAGCCATGCTCCCACGGGATGATCAGTATGTCCCTATTGGGAAGTACCTCAGACTTTCAGCAGCCACTACAAGCCTTCCCACTACTCCGGTTGAAGATATCCCTTCTTCAACCCCACAAGCACCTACAACAGATGAACTGCTCCAGCAGATAATCAAAAGGTTGGATCGGCAAGAACAGAAAGCGAAGTTAAGAGAGCGCCGTAACGAGCGCCGATTCAAACACCTCAAGGAGCTACTCAAGGGAAAATTCAAGGACTCAGACACCCCGGACTCCACTTCCTTTACCAGCACAGGGAGCCATGATGGTCCCAACTGTGGAGATACTACTACCAGCCCACCCTTGTTCCTGACAGATGGCACCGAGGACGGTGCAAAGCCCTAAGAGTGGGGAGGTCGTTCAGTACCTGACTTCCGGAGGTAATTTCTCTTCCCTAGCACCAATAAATTAGGATATTTAGTTAGATTTTCTTTCTTTTATTGAATAGGATAAATTGCATAGTAATAGGTTAGTTGCATGCATGTTCTACTTGATTGAAAAGACAATAAGTTTCTTCTAAGACTCTATCTTTGGAACAAAATTTCACTAATTTTTAAAATTTTATGATAAATTTGCTTGAAGTAATATTTGGAACATGATGTTTGAGCTAAAGAACACACAACCTGTGAAGATTTGAGCCTTTATGCATGGTTACATTATTTAACCATAATTATTTTATTCCTGTGTGTTTACTTCTCTATGATTGTAATATGTATTTTGTTTTATCTTATATGTCCAATATTTATTATATTTATATGCTTGCACATGATTGAGGCCATTATTTGTTTAAACTCACTTATCCAAATTAAGCCTACCCTTTCCAATTACCTTTGTTAACCACTTTGAGCCTTTAAATCCCATTTGTTCTATATTTCACCACATTACTAGCCTTAAGCGGAAAAACAATTGTATGTCCCAAATTGAATCTTTGGTTAGCTTAAGATAGAATTGTGTGTGCTAGTTAAGTATGGGAAATTGTGGGAACAAAAGTTATTAAGGGAATGTGTCATGATAATTTAATGGAAATTTGGATACCTACCCATGTGAAACTATAAGAATCAAAAATCTATGTGCATTGATAAGCTATGTTTATTTTTATGTTTTTATTTTTTTTAAAAAAAATCAATCAATAAATAAGAGGACAAAATTACCCCAATGCTGAGTTAATATTTCAAAAAAATCAATGCACATATGATAAAATTAAAATAAAAAGTTGATACATGAGTATGGAACGTAAAAGGGAATTCTGGGTAGCTAGGTGTGAATTCTAAGTTATATAGAGTATATATAGGTTATGTTAAAGCTTAGGTTAATTAAAGATTCAATTTATAAGCTTACTAGCCATATATGAATCCTTATCCTTACCTTGGCCCCATTACAACCTTGAAAAGACCTCATGATGCTTGCATTGGTATTGTAAATGTTGTTGATTGGTTAGGAGAAGAACAAAAAAATTAGAAAGCATGATTAGAGAAGGATAGAGTGATTACCCTATACACTAGAGAGACTAGAGTGTACATACACCATCAGTGAGGGTTCCATGCTTGAATTTCTATGTTCCCTGCTTTCATGAGCTATCCTCTTGCATTTTTATCTGCTCTTACTTTATAAGAATTGAATTAGTGGAATTTGAATTATAATTGTTTTGAAGAACTCACTTACTTTTGATCAAGTGGACAAGAATCATATAGTTGCATTCACATATATAGGTTGCATTGCATTTCATAGATTTTACATGTTCTTCCTCATTTATTTTATCTCCTTCAATTAAGCATGAGGACATGCTAATGTTTAAGTGTGGGGAGGTTGATAAATCACTATTTCATGGTTTATATTGTGTTTAATTGTGTGGTTTTATCATGATCTTTGCCCACTTATTCATTAAATAAGCATGCAATTATATTTCCTTCCTAAAGATGTTTTATGGTTGAAAACTTGCTTCCTAGAGACTTTTGATTATGTATTTTATTTCTCCCTTATTCCATTTGATGTCGTGATCTGTGTGTTAAGTGTTTCAGGCTTTATAGGGCATGAATGAGTTGGAGATTGGAAGGGAGGCCTGCAAAAATGGAAGGAACACAAGAAATTGAGGAGATGACCAGCGAGAAGCGACGCGGCCGCATAGATGACGCGACCGCGCGACATGGAATAGCACGAGTGACGCGGCCGCATGGGCGACGCGTCCGCGTGGCAAAGCAGAAACGCAAATGACGCGTCCGCATGAGCGACGCGATCGCGTGACGTGCGCGATCTGCATAATTTGTAGATTCGCTGGGAGCGATTTCGGGCCCTGGTGCACAAATTGTGAATCACACTTTTCACAACTCGTACCACTAACCAGCAAGTGCACTGGGTCGTCCAAGTAATACCTTACGTGAGTAAGGGTCAATCCCACGGAGATTGTTGGTTTGAAGCAAGCTATGGTTATCTTGCAACTCTTAGTCAGGATATTAAATTGTGGTTATCAATTGACTTGCAAATGAACAAGAAAGCATGAATTAAAGGTTACTTGTTATGCAGTAATGGAGAATGTGTTGGGTTTTAGAGATGCTTTGTCCTCTGAATTTCAGCTTTTCTCTTGTATTCCTCTTCCTTCATGCATGCAAAAGTGCAAAGTTCCTTCCATGGCAAGCTGTGTGTTGGTGGATCACCGTTGTCAATGGCTACCATCCATCCTCTCAGTGAAAAGGGTCCACGTGCGCTGTCACTATGCGGCTAATCATCTGTCGGTTCCCACTCATGCTGGAATAGGATCCATTGATCCTTTTGCATCTATCACTACGCCCAACACTCGCGAGTTTGAAGCTCGTCACAGCCATCCAATCCCAGAATCCTACTCGGAATACCACAGACAAGGTTTAGACTTTCCGGATTCTCATGAATGCCGCCATCAATCTAGCTTATACCATAAAGATTCTGATTAAGGAATCTAAGAGATACTCATTCAATCTGATATAGAACGGAGGTGGTTGTCAGACACACATTCATGGATTGAGGAAGGTGATGAGTGTCACGGATCATCACCTTCTCTATAATTAAGCGCGAATGAATATCTTAGATAGGAGCACGCATGTTTGAATGGAAAACAGAAATAGTTGCATTAATTCATCAAAACACAGCAGAGCTCCTCACCCCCAACAATGGAGTTTAGAGACTCATGCCATCAGAGATTACAAAGTTCAGATCTAAACTGTCATGAGGTACAAAATATATTTCTAAAAGTTGTTTAAATACTAAACTAGTAACCTAGGTTTACAGAAAATGAGTAAACTATGATAGATAGTGCAGAAATCCACTTCTAGGGCCCACTTGGTGTGTGCTAGGGCTGAGACTTAAGCTTCTCACATGCCTGGGCTGTTTTGGGCATTCAACGCCATGTTGTAACCTGTTTCTGGCGTTGAACTCCAACTTGTAATCTATTTCTGGCGCTGGACGCCAGACTGCAACATGGAACTGGCGTTGAACGCCAGTTTATGTCATCTATCCTTGAGCAAAGTATGGACTATTATATATTGCTGGAAATCCTTGGATGTCTACTTTCCAACGCAATTAGAAGCGCACCAATTGGACTCCTGTAGCTCCTGAAAATCCATTCCGAGTGCTGAGAGGTTAGAATCCAACAGCATCAGCAGTCCTTTTTCAGCCTGAATCAGATTTTTGCTCAGCTCCCTCAATTTCAGCCAGAAAATACCTGAAATTACAAAAAAACATATAAACTCATAGTAAAGTCCAGAAATATGAATTTTGCCTAAAAACTAATGAAAATATACTAAAAACTAACCAAATCATACTAAAAACTATATAAAATTAACCCCAAAAAGCGTATAAAATATCCGCTCATCACAACACCAAACTTAAACTGTTACTTGTCCCCAAGCAACTAGACAAATAAAATAGAATACAAATAACTCACGAAGCAATAATATCTCAGAGTTCTTGAGTGAAGCTCAGATTCTAATTAGATGAGCAGGACTAGTAGCTTCTTGCTTCCGAACAGTTTTGGCATCTCACTTTATCCATTGAAGCTCATAATGATTGGCATCTATAGAAACTTAGAATTCAGATAATGTTATTGATTCTCCTAGTTTACTATGTTGATTCTTGAACACAGCTACTTTATGAGTCTTGGCCGTGGCCGTAAGCACTTTGTTTTCCAGTATTACCACTGGATACATAAATGCCACAGACACATAATTGGGTGAACCTTTTCGGATTGTGACTCAGCTTTGCCAAAGTCCCCAATTAGAGGTGTCCAGGGTTCTTAAGCACACTCTTCTTTTTGCTTTGGACCTTGACTTTAACCGCTCAGTCTCAAGTTTTCACTTGACACCTTCACGCCACAAGCACATGGTTAGGGACAGCTTGGTTTAGCCGCTTAGACCAGGATTTGATTCCCTTAGGCCATCCTATCTACTGATGCTCAAAGCCTTGGATCCTTTATTACCCTTGCCTTTTGATTTTAAGGGCTATTGGCTTTTTCTGCTTGCTTTTTTTTTTTTTGCAAGCTTTGTATTCACTGCTTTTTCTTGTTTCAAGAATCATTTTTATGATTTTTCAGATTATCAATAACATGTCTCATGTTCATCATTCTTTCAAGAGCCAACATATTTAACATTCAAGAACATCAAATTCCAAAGACATATTCTCTGTTCAGGCATTTATTCAGAAGGCAGAAAGCATTGCCGCCACATGTAAACAATTAGAATTTGTTTTATTAAAATTCCGAAAAATATTGCCTCCTTATTCTAAAGAAAATCTTCTTATTTTATTCATGTTTAATGATGATGAGAAAATAAATTATAGCTTAATTGGAGATAAAATAACTACTAATTACTACTATAACTTCTAAGGTAAAACTCAAATAAGAGCAATTATCACAGAGTTAAGGCTAAGATTAGAACTCAACAACCTTGAGTTTGGGATGTGGA
>NC_029785.2:48974855-48977741 GCF_000816755.2 Arachis ipaensis | reverse complement strand
TGACGCTTCAGTTCCTTTAAGTCACGCCCTTGCTCTTCTTGTTCCCTGAGCAGTTTGCAGAGCATACTATTTTGATTTTGCTGTTCTTCTTTTATTTGGTCCATAGATTCTTGCAACTTGGTAACAGATGCTTCAAGTTGTTCCCAATATTCAAATTGAGGGACTTCCAGGAGAAATTCTTGCGCCCTCCTCTTGATGGGGTCATCCTGCACTTGTTGTTTTTCCATTGTGGTTTTAGTGATTGGTTGCTCCACTGAGATGTACTCCGTTATTCCCATCCTTACTCCAGCATCCTTGCAGAGCATAGAGATTAGGCTTGGATAAGCCAACCTGGCATCCTTGGAGTTCTTATTTGCAAGTATGTAAAATTCAGATGGAATCAGTTGATGAACTTCTACTTCTTTTCCCAACATAATGCAATGGATCATCACTGCTCTTTTAACGGTGACTTCAGAACGGTTGCTAGTGGGCAATATAGAACGCCCAATGAAGTCCAGCCATCCTCTGGCGACTGGTTTGAGATTTGAGTTGATTTGGGACACCCTTGCTGCTGGTGGTCCACCTGGCTCCAGGGATGCATATATCCTCTAGAATCTTATCCAGGCTCTTGTTTGTTCTCATCATTCTCCTATTGAAAGAGTTTGGGTCATCTTTCAGCTGAGGTAGCTTAAAGATCTCCCTGATTTTATCAGGGTGGATGTGAACAATCTTTCCTCTGACCATAGTCCGATAGTCATAGAGGGCAGTTCCAGATATTCTCTGCCTGTCTGTTTGCCACAGATTAGCGTAGAACTCCTGAACCATATTCCTTCCCACTTTTGTTTCAGGATTAGCTAGGACTTCCCAGTTCCTGTTTCGAATCTGCTCTTGGATCTTCGGATATTCATCTTCTTTCAGATCAAACTTGACTTCCGGGATCACTGATCTTAGACCCATTATTTTGTAGTAATGGTCTGAATGTTCTTTGGTTAAGAACTTTCCTTGATTCCAAAGTGGTTTTGGAATACTCTCTTTCTTGCCTCTTGGAGTGGGTTATTTTTCTTTAGGAGCCATGATCTTAGTAGGTATAATTTAGTGATCATGGATAAACACACCAAACTTAGAGGTTTGCTTGTCCTCAAGCAAAAGAAAAGAAAGGAGAGGGATAGAAGGAGAGCTAGTGTCGAATGGTGGATGAGAGGAGGGAGGCCGAATGTGGATTTAAAAGGGAGGGGGTGGGTTTTCGAAAATTTTAAAAAAGATAAGATAGAAGATATGATTTATAAAAAAATAAGTATGATATGAAAATATGTGATTTAAAATTGAAAAGATATGAAAGATATTTGAAAAAGATAAATTTGGATTTTAAAAAAGATAATGTGGAGATTTGAAAAAGATATTGATGAGTTGAAAAGATTTTAGAAGGAAAAGAGATAGCTTTGTTTTGGAAAATTTGAAAAAGAGTTGGGTTGGATTGAAAAAGAATTTGTGTTTATGGATTAAGATACATTTGGTATTTTTAAAGTAGGGTTTTTTAGAAATTAGGGTTTTTAGAAATTAGGGTTTGTAACATGTTTATACAAGAAATCATGAATTGAAACATGAAAATTAAAATTAAAATAAAAATTGTGAAATAAAAACGAATTTAACTCCTCCCCACCATCCTGGCATTAAACGCCCAAATGCTGCATGTTTTGGGTGTTTAACGCCCAAATGCTGCTTCTCCTGGGCGTTCAACGCCCAGCTGTTGCTTCTTTCTGGCGTTGAACGCCAGGAACTCCTTTGTCACTGGGCGTTTTTCTAAACGCCCAGGATGCTATCAATCTGGTGTTAAACGCCCAGAAGTTGCTTCTTTCTGGCATTTAACACCCAGATGGCTATCATTACTGGCGTTAAACGCCCAGTAGATGCTTCTTTTGGGCGTTTAACACCCAGTTGTGCCTCTTACTGGCGTTTTCTTGCCAGTGAGCTCTTTTTCTCTGTTTTGAGTGCTGAATCCTTCTGTAACCCTGTGAACCTATGCAATTGACTCTTTGCCTTATTAATAGTGAACGTTATATAAACAAATAAAATCAAGAATAGGGCAAAACAACAGAAAAAGTTTTGCTAATGGCTGGGTTGCCTCCTAGCAAGCGCTTGTTTATTGTCTTTAGCTAGACCTTGCTGAGCTTTTAATCTAGCTTCAGCCTTGAGCACTCTTGCTCAACATTACCTTCAAGATAGTGCTTGATTCTCTGTCCATTAACAATGAACTTCTTATCAGAATCAATGTCTTGAAGCTCCACATAACCATACGGCAATACACTTGTAATCATATATGGTCCCCTCCACCGGGATTTCAGTTTCCCAGAGAATAGCCTGAGCCTAGAGTTAAACAGCAGAACCTTTTGTCCTGGTTCAAAGATTCTAGATGACAGCTTTTTGTCATGCCACCTTTTTTATTTCTCTTTATAAAGCTTGGCATTTTCGAAAGTAGTGAATCTGAATTCCTCTAGCTCATTCAGCTGGAGCAATCTTTTTTCTCCAGCTAATTTGGCATCAAAGTTTAGGAATCTGGTTGCCCAGTAGGCCTTATGCTCCAGTTCCACGGGCAGGTGACAAGCCTTATGGTGCACGAATTATGAATTACACTTTTCACAACTCGTACTACTGACCAGCAAGTGCACTGGGTCGTCCAAGTAATACCTCACGTGAGTAAGGGTCGAATCCCACGGAGATTGTTGGTTTAAAGCAATCTATGGATATCTTGTAAATCTTAGTCAGGAAGTCAATTATGTTTATCAGTTGAATTGCAAATAAACAATAGAGCATGGATTAAAGGTTACTTGTTATGCAGTAATGGAGAATATGTTGGAGTTTTGGAGATGCTTTGTCTTCTGAATCTCTGCTTTCCTCTGTCTTCTTGTT
>NC_029785.2:48972849-48974433 GCF_000816755.2 Arachis ipaensis | reverse complement strand
GGCTACCTTCCATCCTTCCAGTGAAAACTACGCTCACGCGCTCTGTCACAGCACGGCTAATCACCGGTTGGTTCTCGATCCGGTTGGAATAGGATTTACTATCCTTTTGCGTCTGTCACTAACGCCCAGCCTTCAGGAGTTTGAAGCTCGTCACAGTCAGTCAATCCTTGAATCCTACTCGGAATACCACAGACAGGGTTTAGACTTTCCGGATTCTCATGAATGCCGCCATCAATTCTAGCTTATACCATGAAGATTCTGATTAAGAGATCTAAGAGATACTCATTCAATCTGATATAGAATGGAGGTGGTTGTCAGGCACACGTTCATGGGTTGAGAATGGTGATGAATGTCATGAATCATCACCTTCATCACAGTTAAGCGCGAATGAACATCTTAGATAGGAACAAGCGTGGTTGAATAGAAAACAGAAATACTTGCATTAATCCATCGAGACACAGCAGAGCTCCTCACCCCCAACAGTGGAGTTTAGAGACTCATGCCGTCAAAGAGTACAAAGTTCAGATCTAAAATGTCATGAGATACAAAATAAGTCTCTAAAAGTTGTTTAAATACTAAACCAGTAGCCTAGGTTTACAAAAAATGAGTAGACTATGATGGGTGATGCAGAGATCCACTTCTGGGGCCCACTTGATGTGTGCTGGGGCTGAGATTTAAGCAAGTCACGTGCAGAGGCCATTTGTGGAGTTGAACGCCAGTTTTTGTGCCAGTTTGGGCGTTCAACTCCAGCTTTTGATCCTTTTCTGGCGCTGGACGCCAGAATTAGGCAGAGAACTGGCGTTGAATGCCAGTTTACGTCATCTATTCTTGTGTAAAGTATGGACTATTATATATTGCTGGAAAGCCCTGGATGTCTACTTTCCAACGCAATTGGAAGCATGCCATTTCGAGTTCTGTAGATTTAGAAAATCCACTTTGAGTGCAGAGAGGTCAGAATCCAACAGCATCAGCAGTCCTTTTTCAGCCTGAATCAGATTTTTGCTCAGCTCCTTCAATTTCAGCCAGAAAAATACCTGAAATTACAGAAAAACACACAACTCATAGTAAAGTCCAGAAATATGAATTTTTTTAAAAAACTAATGAAAATAGACTAAAAACTAACTAGAACATACTCAAAACTATATGAAATTAACCCCAAAAAGCGTATAAAATATCCGCTCATCACAACACCAAACTTAAACTGTTGCTTGTCCTCAAGCAACCAGACAAATAAAATAGAAGACTAATAGGTTGAGAAGCAATAACATCTCAGAGTTTTCTTGAGTGAAGCTCAGATTCTAATTAGATGAGCGGGACTAGTAGCTTTTTGCTTCTGAACAGTTTTGGCATCTCACTTTATCCATTGAAGCTCAGAGTGATTGGCATCTATAGGAACTCAGAATTCAGATAGTGTTATTGATTCTCTTAGTTCAGTGTGATGATTCTTGAACACAGCTTCTTTATGAGTCTTGGTCGTGGCCCTAAGCACTTTGTTTTCCAGTATTACCACCGGATACATAAATGCCACAGACACATAACTGGGTGAACCTTTTCAGATTGTGACTCAGCTTTGCTAAAGTCCCC
>NC_029785.2:48970259-48971757 GCF_000816755.2 Arachis ipaensis | reverse complement strand
TTCAGTGTGATGATTCTTGAACACAGCTTCTTTATGAGTCTTGGCCGTGGCCCTAAGCACTTTGTTTTCCAGTATTACCACCGGATACATAAATGCCACAGACACATAATTGGGTGAACCTTTCAGATTGTGACTCAGCTTTGCTAAAGTCCCCAATTAGAGGTGTCCAGAGTTCTTAAGCACACTCTTCTTTTTGCCTTGGACCTTGACTTTAACCACTCAGTCTCAAGTTTTCACTTGACACCTTCACGCCACAAGCACATGGTTAGGGACAGCTTGGTTTAGCCGCTTAGACCAGGATTTTAGTCCTTTAGGCCCTCCTATCCACTGATGCTCAAAGCCTTGGGATCCTTTTCATTTTCCCTTGCCTTTTGGTTTTAAGGGTTATTGGCTTTTTTTGCTTGCTTTTTCTCTCTCTTTTTTTTCTACAAGCTTTGTTCTTTGCTGCTTTTTCTTGCTTCAAGAATCATTTTTTTGATTTTTCAGATTATCAATAACATGTCTCCTGTTCATCATTCTTTCAAGAGCCAACATATTTAACAGTCTTAAACAACAAATTCAAAAGACATATGCACTGTTCAAGCATTCATTCAGAAGACAGAAAGCATTGCCACCACATTTAACTAATCAGAATTTCTCTTATTAAAACTCGAAATTTTATTGCCTCTTATTCAAAAGATCTACTACTTTATTCATGTTTGCTGATGATGAGAAAAATAAACTATAGCTTAATTGGAGATAAAATCAAAATAGATACTAATAACTACTATATGACTCCTAAGGTAAACTTCTATAAGGACACTGTCACAGAGTTAAGGCAGAAATTAGAAATTAACAACCTTTATTCCGGGGGAACGGGGGTTCCTCTGATCCTAGGGGTGCTTGGTCCTACAAGAGAAGACTTTTGCCGCTTCAATTCCCTTAAGTCACGCCCTTGCTCCTCTTGTTCTTTAAACATATAGGTCAGCATTTGACTGTGTTCCTTCTGTTCCTTTATTATTTGCTCCATAGCTTCCCGTATCTTGGTAACAGACGTCTTGATTGAGGGATCTCTGGGAGGAAATCCTGTGCTCTCTTCTTGATGGGATCCTCCTGTGCTTGTTGTTTTTCCATTGATGCTTTGGTGATTGGCTTCTCAATTGGGATATACTCAGTTATTCCCATCCTTACTCCAGCGTCCTTGCAGAGCAGAGAAATCACATTTGGATAAGCCAACCTGGCCTCTTTAGAATTTTTGTTAGCAATTTTGTAGAGTTCAGCTGAAATCAGCTGATGAACCTCCACTTCCTTTCCCATCATGATGCAATGGATCATCACTGCTCTTTTAACTGTGACTTCAGAACGGTTGCTAGTAGGCAACAGAGAACGCCCAATGAAGTCTAGCCATCCTCTGGCGACTGGTTTGAGATCCTCTCTCTTGAGTTGATTTGGGACACCCTTTGTGTTGGTGGTCCACCTGGCTCCAGGGATACATATGTCCTCTAGAATCTTATCCAGG
>NC_029785.2:48966634-48969016 GCF_000816755.2 Arachis ipaensis | reverse complement strand
GTATGAACAATCTTTCCTCTGACCATGGTCCGAAATTCATAGAAGGCAGTTCCAGATAGTTTTTGCTTGTCAGTTTGCCACATATTAGCATAGAACTCCTGGACCATGTTCCTTCCTACTTTCGTTTCAGGATTAGCTAGGACTTCCCAGTTCCTGATTCGAATTTGCTCCTAGATCTCCAGATATTCATCTTCTTTCAGATCGAATCTAACTTCCGGGATCACTGATCTCAAACCCATTATTTTAAGATAATGGTCTGAATGTTCTTTAGATAAGAACTTCCCTTGATTCCAAAGTGGTTTTGGAACGCTCTCTTTCATGCCTCTTGGAGTGGGTTGTTTTCCTTTAGGAGCCATGATCTTAGTGATCTCGGATAAACACACCAAACTTAGAGGTTTGCTTGTCCTCAAGCAAAAGAAAAGAAAGGAGAGGGATAGAAGGAGAGCTAGGTGCAATTGTTGATGGAGGAGGAGGGAGGCCAAACCCAAATTTAAAGGGATGGGGGGTGGGTTTTCGAAAAATTGGAAAAGATAAGATAAAAAGATTGAGTTGAAAAAGATAAGATAGAAGATATAGTTTAATTTTGAAGAGATATGATAGATTTTTGAAAAAGATAAATTTGAATTTTGAAAAAGATAATATGGAGATTTGAAAAAGATATGGATTAGTTGAAAAGATTTTAAAGTGAAAAAGATAGATTTGTTTTCAGAAAAGATTTGAAAAGAGTTAGATTGAATTTGGAAAGAGGGATTTTTAGAAATTAATGATTTTAGAAATCAGGGTTCCTAACATGTTCATGTAAAAATCATGCATTGAAACATAAAATTTGAAATTAGAATGGAAATACGTGTGGAAAAAAATGAATTTGGCTCCTCCCTGCCTTCCTGGCGTTTGAACGCCCAAACACTGCCTGTTTTGGGCGTTCAGCGCCCAAATGCTGCTCTCCTGGGCATTCAACGCCCAACTGCTGCCATTACTGGCGTTCAACGCCCAGTGGGTGCCCCTTTCTGGCATTGAACGCCCAGATTGCTACCATTACTGGCGTTTTCTTGCCAGTGAGCTTTTTTTCTCTGTTTTGTGTGCCGAGGTCTTCTGTAAATGATTATTTACCTTGTTGTCAATGAACTCTATATAAACAAATAAAAATAAAAATAGAAATAGGGCAAAATGCTTAGAGGATTGTTGCCCCCTGGCTAGGTTGCCTCCCAGCAAGCGCTTCTTTATTGTCTTTAGCTGGACCTTGCTGAGCTTTTAATCTAGCTTCAGCCTTGAGCATTCTTGCTCAATGTTGCCTTCAAGATAATGCTTGATTCTCTGTCCATTGACAATGAACTTCTTATCAGAATCAATATCTTGAAGCTCCACATAACCATATGGTGATACACTTGTAATCACGTATGGTCCCCTCCACCGGGATTTCAGTTTCCCGGGGAATAGCCTCAGTCTAGAGTTAAACAACAGGACCTTCTGTCCTGGTTCAAAGATTCTAGATGACAGCTTTCTGTCATGCCATTTTTTTTATTTTTCTTTATAAAGCTTGGCATTTTCGAAAGCTGTGAATCTGAATTCCTCTAGCTCATTTAGCTGGAACAATCGTTTTTCTCCTGCTAATTTGGCATCAAAGTTTAGAAATCTGGTTGCCCAGTAGGCCTTATATTCCACTGAATGGCGAATAAATGCTCATCAGGAAACGTCTCAGAGATCTCAAGAAAGGGGAGGGACGTCCCTTCTACTGGCTCTATCCGGGACAGATGATCAGCCACTTGGTTCTCTGTCCCTTTTCTGTCTCTTATTTCTATATCAAACTCTTGCAGAAGCAATACCCATCTGATGAGCCTGGGTTTTGAATCCTACTTTGTGAGTAGATATTTAAGAGCAGCATGGTCAATATACACAATCACTTTTAATCCTACTAAGTATGATCTGAACTTGTCAATGGCGTAAACCACTGCAAGTAGTTCTTTTTCTGTGGTTGTGTAATTTTTCTGGGCATCATTTAGAACGCGACTGGCATAATAAATGACATGCAGAAGCTTGTCGTACCTCTGTCCCAATACTGCACCAATGGCATGATCACTGGCATCACACATTAGCTCAAATGGTAATGTCCAGTCTAGTGCAGAAATGACGGGTGCTGTGACCAGCTTAGCTTTCAGTGTTTCAAACGCCTGCAGGCACTCAGTGTCAAACACAAATGGCGTGTCAGCAACTAGCAGATTGCTTAGAGGTTTTGCGATTTTTGAAAAATCCTTTATAAACCTCCTATAGAATCCTGCATGCCCCAGAAAGCTCCTGATTGCCTTAACATTGGCAGGTGGTAGTAATTTTTCAATTACCTCTATTTTTGCTTGATCCACCTCTATTCCCTTGTTTGAGATCTTA
>NC_029785.2:48966063-48966563 GCF_000816755.2 Arachis ipaensis | reverse complement strand
TGCTCCTCTTTCCGGAGTTTTTGAGGATAAGGTATCTTGGCATTATATTCCTCAACCTTAGTTGCTGCAGGTTTATTGCCTACTGAAGTGGTTGAAGAAGCCTTTTTAGAGGGGTTGTTATCAGCATTTGTGTGTGTCTGATCCCTCACTGGCAGTTGAGTGCCAGAGTTAGAAGCTGGAGTGACGTGAGCAGCCAACTCCTTGTCTGTTCCTGGCGTTTGAACGCCAGAATTGTGCCCATTTTGGGCGTTCAGCGCCAGATCCTGCCCATTTTGGGCGTTCAACGCCAGATCCTTGCCCATTTCTGGCGTTGAACGCCAGTCCTGCCTTGTTTCTGGCGTTGAACGCCAGTCCTGAGTATGGTCTGGGCGTTCAGCGCCAGCCTTCCACCAAAATTCTGGCGTTTTAGTTCCAGAATTACTTTTCCCTGGGCTCTTACTGTCCTCAGGTGAATTTTGGGTGGTTTGCTCATTTCTTAGCTTTTTGCTGCCTTGAGGTGG
>NC_029785.2:48962613-48964998 GCF_000816755.2 Arachis ipaensis | reverse complement strand
AAGAAAAAGGTTTTAAATTTTGAAATAAAAATCTGAATTTTTAAAGGAGAGAGAAAAACAATAAGATAACACAGGATTTAAAATTTTTTTTTTTAGATCTGAGGTTCCTTATTTTTGAAAATTTTGGGAGGGGGGAAAAGAAAAAAAAAACACCAAGGAACACTAAACTTAAAAATTTTAAGATCAAGACACAAGGAAAACTTAAGAACACTTTGAAGATTCACAAGAACACGAGAACACAAAGGAAGAACACCAAACTTAAAATTTTTAGAAAACCAAAATAAATTTTCGAAAAACACAAAAAAATCAACAAGAAAACACCAAACTTAAAGTTTGGCACAGGATTTAATAGAAAAATTATTTTTTTTTTTTGAAAAAGATTTTAAAAAGAAAATAAGGATTCTAAGATTCTAACACAACAATAAAAAAGAGACTCTAAACAAAAAAAGAGAAATTTTTCCTAATCTAAGCAACAAAATAAATCGTTAGTTGTCCAAACTCGAACAATCCCCGGCAACGGCGCCAAAAACTTGGTGCACGAATTATGAATTACACTTTTCACAACTCGTACCACTGACCAGCAAGTGCACTGGGTCGTCTGTCACAGCACGGCTAATTACCGGTTGGTTCTCGATCCGGTTGGAATAGGATTTACCATCCTTTTGCGTCTGTCACTAACGCCCAGCCTTCAGGAGTTTGAAGCTCGTCACAGTCAGTCAATCCTTGAATCCTACTCGGAATACCACAGACAAGGTTTAGACTTTCCGGATTCTCATGAATGCCGCCATCAATTCTAGCTTATACCACGAAGATTCTGATTAAGAGATCTAAGAGATACTCATTCAATCTGATATAGAACAGAGGTGGTTGTCAGGCACACGTTCATGGGTTGAGAATGGTTATGAATGTCACGAATCATCACCTTCATCACAGTTAAGCGCGAATGAACATCTTAGATAGGAACAAGCGTGGTTGAATAGAAAATAGAAATACTTGCATTAATCCATCGAGACACAGCAGAGCTCCTCACCCCCAACAGTGGAGTTTAGAGACTCATGCCGTCAAAGAGTACAAAGTTCAGATCTAAAATGTCATGAGATACAAAATAAGTCTCTAAAAGTTGTTTAAATACTAAACCAGTAGCCTAGGTTTACAAAAAATAAGTAGACTATGATGGGTGATGCAGAGATCCACTTCTGGGGCCCACTTAATGTGTGCTGGGGCTGAGATTTAAGCACGTCACGTGCAGAGGCCATTTGTGGAGTTGAACGCCAGTTTTTGTGCCAGTTTGGGCGTTCAACTCCAGCTTTTGATCCTTTTCTGGCGCTGGACGCCAGAATTGGGCAGAGAACTGGCGTTGAACGCCAGTTTACGTCGTCTATTCTTGTGTAAAGTATGGACTATTATATATTGCTGAAAAGCCCTGGATGTCTACATTCTAACGCAATTGGAAGCATGCCATTTCGAGTTCTGTAGATTCAGAAAATTCACTTTGAGTGCAGGGAGGTCAGAATCCAACAGCATCAGCAGTCCTTTTTCAGCCTGAATCAGATTTTTGCTCAGCTCCTTCAATTTCAGCCAGAAAAATACCTGAAATTACAGAAAAACACACAACTCATAGTAAAGTCCAGAAATATGAATTTTTCCTAAAAACTTATGAAAATAGACTAAAAACTAACTAGAACATACTCAAAACTATATGAAATTAACCCCAAAAAGCGTATAAAATATCCGCTCATCACCTTACCATATACTAGTTGGTATGGAGAGGTCCCTATAGGAGTCTTGAATGCTGTTCTGTAAGCCCACAGAGCATTGATGAGCGGATATTTTATACGCTTTTTGGCATTGTTTTTAGTATGTTTTTAGTAGGATCTAGTTACTTTTAGGGATGTTTTTATTAGTTTTTATGCTAAATTCACATTTCTGGACTTTACTATGAGTTTGTGTGTTTTTCTGTGATTTCAGGTATTTTCTGGCTGAAATTGAGGGACTTGAGCAAAAATCAGATTCAGAGGTAGAAGAAGGACTGCTGATGTTGTTGGAAAGTAGATATCCAGGGCTTTCCAGAAATATATAATAGTCCATACTTTGGCCGAGTTTAGACGACGCAAAAGAGCTTTGAACGCCAGTTCTATGCTGCAGTCTGGAGTTAAACGCCAGAAACACGTCACAAGCCAGAGTGGAAACTTCAAGCTCAGCCCAAGCACACACCAAATGGGCCCCGGAAGTGGATTTATGCATTAATTACTTCTGTAAACCCTAGTAACTAGTTTAGTATAAATAGGAACTATTGCATTAGATCATCTTGGGATGTCTGGTTCTTAGATCATGGGGGCTGGCCATTCGGCCATGCCTGAACCTTTCACTTATGTATTTTCAAAC
>NC_029785.2:48931140-48962528 GCF_000816755.2 Arachis ipaensis | reverse complement strand
CCCTATTCCAGTATGATCGAGAACCTCAGATGATTAGCCGTGCTGTGACAGAGCATTTGGACCATTTTCACAAGAGGATGGGATGTAGCCATTTACCACGGTGATGCCTCCAGATGATTAGCCATGCAGTGACAGCGCATCGGACCATTTTCACAGAGAGGATGAAAAGTAGCCATTGACAACGGTGATGCCCTTACATAAAGCCAGCCATGGAAAGGAGTAAGATTGATTGGATGAAGACAGCAGGAAAGCAGAAGTTCAGAGGAACGAACGCATCTCCATACACTTATCTGAAATTCTCACCAATGATATACATAAGTATTTCTATCTTTATTTTCTGTTTATTTATTATTTATTTTCGAAAACTCCATAATCAATTATTATCCGCCTGACTGAGATTTACAAGATGACCATAGCTTGCTTCATACCAACAATCTCCGTGGGATCGACCCTTACTCACGTAAGGTTTTATTACTTGGACGACCCAGTGCACTTGCTGGTTAGTTGTATCGAAGTTGTGAATGAAAAACGATTTATTAAGACGTGCGTACAGAGTTTTTGGCGCCGTTGCCTGAGATCACAATTTAGTGCACCAAGTTTTTGGCGTCGTTGCCGGGGATTGTTCGAGTTTGGACAACTGACGGTTCATCGTGTTGCTCAGATTAGGTAATTTTCTTTTTGTTTTATTTTCAAAAAAAAAATTTTCAAAAAAAAAATTTTCAAAAATCTTTCAAAAATTTCTCATCTGTTTTCGAAAATTATTCTAAAATTTTTTTAAGAATGAATTCTAGTGTTTCATGAAGCATGTTGAAGCCTGACTGGCTGTAAAGCCATGTCTAAATTCATTTGGACTGGGGCTTCCAACCCAACATTATCAAGAGCAAGCTAGTTGTTGCTAATCCACCTGCTGCTGTTCCAGATCCAAAAGATTTACATGCTAAAGCTTGAATGGCTATTAAGCCATGTCTAACCCTCAGATTGGAGCTTTAGAATAAGAGTGCAAGATTCCTGGAATTCATATTAAAAATTTTGGAATTCTTATTTTTCTTTTTCACACTAATTTTCGAAAAATATAAAATAAAAATACAAAAAAATCACAAAATCATAAAAAATCAAAAATATTTTGTGTTTCTTGTTTGAGTCTTGAGTCAATTTCAAGTTTGGTGTCAACTGCATTTTTTCTAAAAATTCTCTGCATTTTTTGAAAATTCATGCATTCATAGTGTTCTTCATGATCTTCAAGTTGTTCTTGATAAACCTTCTTGATTGATCTTCATATTATATTGTTTTGTGTTGTATGGTGTTTTTCATATGCATTCTTGAATTCTTAGTGTCTAAGCATTAAAGATTTCTAAGTTTGGTGTCTTGCATGTTTTCTTTGCATAAAAAATTTTTCAAAAATAAGTTCTTGGTGTTCATCTTGATCTTCAAAGTGTTCTTGGTGCTCATCTTGACATTCATAGCATTCTTACATGCTTTCATCATTTTGATCTAAAAATTTTCATGCATTGAGTCTTTTTCATGTTTTTCTCTTTCATCATTGAAAATTCAAAAAAAAAATATCTTCCCCTTTTTCACTCATAAATTTCAAAAATTTGGATTGACTTTTTTCAAAAAAATTTTAAAAATCTAGTTGTTTTTATGAGTCAAATCAAATTTTCAATTTAAAAATCTTATATTTTTTAAAATCTTTTTCAAAAATCAAATCTTTTTCATTTTTCTTAGTTATTTTCGAAAATTTTAAATATATTTTTCAAAAATCTTTTTCTTATCTTTATCACATAATTTTTAAAAATAACATCATCAATTAATGTTTTGATTCAAAAATTTCAACCTTGTTACTTGCTTATTAAGAAAGATTCAAACTTTAAGTTCTAGAATCATATCTTGTGATTTTTTGTGAATCAAGTCATTAATTATAATTTTAAAAATCAAATCTTTTTCAAAACTAATTTCAATCATATCTTTTCAAAAATATCTTTTTATCTTATCTTTTTCAAAATCATATCTTTTTCAAAAATTTGATTTTAAAATATCTTTTCTAACTTCTTATTATTGGGAGGCCACAACTAAACTCTAAGTTTGGTGTTGAACTCCCATATCCAAACTCTAAGTTTGGTGTTGGGGAGTCTCAACAATGCTCTGAACATCTGTGAGGCTCCATGAGAGCCCACTGTCAAGCTATTGACATTAAAGAAGTGCTTGTTAGGAGGCAACCCAATTTTTATTTAATTATATTTTTTATTAGTTATATGTCTTCATAGGTTCATGATCATGTGGAGTCACAAAAATAACTGGA
The DNA here is from genome assembly GCF_000816755.2 of Arachis ipaensis. NCBI lineage: Eukaryota > Viridiplantae > Streptophyta > Magnoliopsida > Fabales > Fabaceae > Arachis > Arachis ipaensis. The sequence goes on along the minus strand of NC_029785.2, from coordinate 48,960,229 downwards.
AAAATTGATGAAAAATCAAAAACAGCATTAAAAATAGCACACCCTAGAGGAGGAGTTCACTGGCGTTCAAACGCCAGTAAGGAGCATCTGGCTGGCGTTCAACGCCAGAACAGAGCATGGATCTGGCGCTGAACGCCAGAAACAAGCATAGAACTGGCGTTCAACGCCAGAAACATGCTGCATCTGGGCGTTGAATGCCCAGAACAAGTATCAGTTCGGCGTTTAAACGCCAGAATTGCATGCAAAGGCATTTTACATGCCTAATTGGTGCAGGGATGTAAATCCTTGACACCTCAAGATCTGTGGACCTCACAGGATCATCTCAGAATCTGTGGATCCCACAGAATCCCCACCTTCCCTCCTCATAATCCTAGATTCTTCCACATCTTCTTCTTCATCTATTCTTTCTTCTCTTGCTCGAGGGCGAGCAAAATTCTAAGTTTGGTGTGGTAAAAGCATAAGCTTTTTGTTTTTCCATAACCATTGATGGTACCTAAGGCCAGAGAAACCTCCAAAAAAAAAAGAGAAAAAGAAGAGAAAAGGGAAGACAAAAGCTTCCATAGCTCAGTGGTAGAACATTTGACTGCAAATCAAGAGATCCCTGAGATACCTCTAGGGTACATTTTCCTCCACATAATTATTGGGAGCAACTGAGGATAGAAATACCAAAAATCACTAAGGAGGAGCAACAAAGACAAGGAAGAGACATAGAGGAGCTCAAAAGCACCATTGGTTCTTCAAGAAGAGAAAGACGCCATCCTCACTAAGGTGGACTCATTCCTTAATCTCCTTGTCTATTTATTCCTATTTTTCGATTTTTGAGCTTTATGTTTATTTATATTTGTGTCTTACTACATGATCATTAGTGTCTAAGTGTCTATGCCTTAAAGTAAGTTAATATGAATCCATCACCTCTCTTAAATGAAAAATGTTTTAATTCAAAAGAACAAGAAGTACATGAGTTTCGAATTTATCCTTGAAATTAGTTTAATTATATTGATGTGGTGACAATACTTTTTGTTTTCTGAATAAATGCTTGAACAGTGCATATGTCTTTTGAAGTTGTTGTTTAAGAATGTTAAATATGTTGGCTCTTGAAAGAATGATGACAAGGAAACATGTTATTTGATAATCTGAAAAATCATAAAAATGATTCTTGAAGCAAGAAAAAGCAGCAAAGAACAAAGCTTGCAGAAAAAAAAAGAGAAAAAAAATAGAAAGAAAAAGCACGCAGAAAAAGTCAAAAGCTCTTAAAACCAAAAGGCAAGAGCAAAAAGCCAATAGCCCTTAAAACCAAAAGGCAAGGGTAATAAAAAGGATCCCAAGGCTTTGAGCGGACTTTACTATGAGTTTGTGTATTTTTCTATGATTTCAGGTATTTTCTGGCTGAAATTGAGGGACTTGAGCAAAAATCAGATTCAGAGGTAGATGAAGGACTGCTGATGTTGTTGGATTCTGACCTCCCTGCACTCAAAGTGGATTTTCTGGAGCTACAGATCTCAAAATGGCACGCTTCCAATTGCGTTAGAAAGTAGACATCCAGGGCTTTCCATCAATATATAATAGTTCATACTTTGGTCAAGTTTAGATGACGCAAAATGAAGTTGAACGCCAGTTCTACGCTGCAGTCTGGAGTTAAACGCCAGAAACATGTCACAAGCCAGAGTTAAACGCCAGAAATATGTTACAAACTGGCGTTCAACTCCAAGAATGACCTCTCCATGGGGAAACTTTAAGCTCAGCCCAAGCACACACCAAATGGGCCCCGGAAGTGGATTTATGCATCAATTACTTACTTCTGTAAACCCTAGTAACTAGTTTAGTATAAATAGAACTTTTTACTATTGTATTAGATCATCTTGGGACGTCTGGTTCTTAGATCATGAGGGCTGGCCATTCAGCCATGCCTGAACCTTTCACTTATGTATTTTCAAATGGTAGAGTTTCTGCACTCCATAGATTAAGGTGTGGAGCTCTGCTGTTCCTCATGAATTAATGCAAAGTACTACTGTTTTTCTATTCCATTCAACTTATTCCGCTTCTAAGATATTCATTCGCACTTCAATATGAATGTGATGAACGTGACAATCATCATCATTCTCCCACGAACGCGTGCCTGACAACCACTTCCGTTCCACCTTAGATTGAATGAGTATCTCTTGGATCTCTTAATCAGAATCTTCGTGGTATAAGCTAGATTGATGGTGGCATTCATGAGAGTCCGGAAAGTCTAAACCTTGTCTGTGGTATTCCGAGTAGGACTCTGGGATTGAATGACTGTGACGAACTTCAAACTCGGGAGTGCTGGGCGTAGTGACAGACGCAAAAGGAGGGTGAATCCTATTCCAGTATGATCGAGAACCTCAGATGATTAGCCGTGCTGTGACAGAGCATTTGGACCATTTTCACAAGAGGATGGGATGCAGCCATTGACCACGGTGATGCCTCCAAATGATTAGCCATGCAGTGACAGCTCATCGGACCATTTTCACAGAGAGGATGAAAAGTAGCCATTGACAACGGTGATGCCCTTACATAAAGCCAACCATGGAAAGGAGTAAGATTGATTGGATGAAGACAGCAGGAAAGCAGAAGTTCAGAGGAACGAACGCATCTCCATACACTTATCTGAAATTCTCACCAATGATATACATAAGTATTTCTATCTTTATTTTCTGTTTATTTATTATTTATTTTCGAAAACTCCATAATCAATTATTATCCGCCTGACTGAGATTTACAAGATGACCATAGCTTGCTTCATACCAACAATCTCCGTGGGATCGACCCTTACTCACGTAAGGTTTTATTACTTGGACGACCCATTGCACTTGCTGGTTAGTTGTATCGAAGTTGTGAATGAAAAATGATTTATTAAGACGTGCGTACAGAGTTTTTGGCGCCGTTGTCTGAGATCACAATTTCGTGCACCAAGCATCATCCAAGCTCTGTGCCCAATCCTTTCTACGAGTACTTACAGTCTGTTCCAGGATCCTTTTTAGTTCTCTGTTAGAAACTTCAGCTTTCCCATTTGTCTGTGGATGATATGGAGTCGCCACCTTGTTGCAAATCCCATACCGGACCATGGCAGAGTAAAGCTATTTGTTGCAAATGTGAGTGCCCCATGGCAGAGTAAAGCTGTTTATTGCAGAAGCTTGTCATGCCTTTGCCCTAGTACTACACCAATGGCGTGATCACTGGCATCACACATTAATTCGAATGGTAATATCCAGTCTGGTGCAGAGATAATTGGTGCTGTGACCAGCTTAGCTTTCAGAGTTTCAAACGCCTGCAGACATTCTGTGTCAAACACAAATGGCGTGTCAGCAGCTAGCAGGTTGCTTAGAGGTTTTGCAATTTTTGAAAAATCCTTTATAAACCTCCTATAGAATCCTGCATGCCCCAGAAAGCTTCTGATTGCCTTAACATTGGCAGGTGGTGGTAATTTTTCAATTACCTTTATTTTAGCTTGATCCACCTCTATTCCCTTGTTTGAAATTTTATGCCCAAGGACAATCCCTTCAGTCACCATAAAGTGACATTTTTCCCAGTTTAAATCCAGGTTGGTCTCTTGGCATCTTTTCAAAACCAATGTCAGGTGATCAAGACAGGAGCTGAATGAGTCTCCATATACTGAGAAGTCATCCATGAAGACTTCCAAAAATTTTTCCACCATATCAGAGAAAATAGAGAGCATGCATCTCTAAAAAGTTGCAGGCGCATTACACAGCCCAAATGGCATCCTTCTGTAAGCAAACACTCCAGATGGACATGTGAATGCTGTTTTCTCTTGATCCTGGGAATCTACTGCAATTTGGTTGTAGCCTGAATAGCCATCCAAAAAACAGTAATAATCATGACCTGCTAGTCTTTCTAGCATCTAGTCTATGAATGGTAAAGGAAAATGATCCTTTCTGGTGGCTGTATTGAGCCTTCTGTAGTCAATACACATGCGCCACCCTGTAACTGTTCTTGTAGGAACTAGTTCATTTTTTTCATTATGAACCACTGTCATGCCTCCCTTTTTGGGGACAACTTGGACAGGACTTACCCAGAGGCTATCAGAAATAGGATAAATAAGCCTCCAGTAATTTGGTGACCTCTTTCTGCACCACTTCCTTCATGGCTGGATTTAGCCACCTCTGTGGTTGAACCACTAGCTTAGCATTGTCCTCCAATAAGATCTTGTGCATGCATCTAGCTGGGCTTATGCCCTTAAGGTCACCTATGGACCACTCAAGAACTGTTTTGTGTGTCCTTAGCACTTGAATTAGAGAAAATAAGGATTTTAAAAGAAAAATTTTTCCTAATCTAAGCAACAAAATAAACCGTCAGTTGTCCAAACTCGAACAATCCCCGGCAACGGCGCCAAAAACTTGGTGCACAAATTGTGAATCACACTTTTCACAACTCGTACCACTAACCAACAAGTGCACTGGGTCGTCCAAGTAATACCTTACGTGAGTAAGGGTCGATCCCACGGAGATTGTTGGTTTGAAGCAAGCTATGGTTATCTTGCAACTCTTAGTCAGGATATTAAATTGTGGTTATCAGTTGACTTGCAAATGAACAAGAAAGCATGAATTAACGGTTACTTGTTATGCAGTAATGGAGAATGTGTTGGGGTTTTAGAGATGCTTTATCCTCTGAATTTCAGCTTTTCTCTTGTATTCCTCTTCCTTCATGCATGCAAAAGTGCAAAGTTCCTTCCATGGTAAGCTGTGTGTTGGTGGATCACCGTTGTCAATGGCTACCATCCATCCTCTCAGCGAAAAGGGTCCACGTGCGCTGTCACTATGCGACTAATCATCTGTCGGTTCCCACTCATGCTGGAATAGGATCCATTGATCCTTTTGCGTCTATCACTACGCCCAACACTCACGAGTTTGAAGCTCGTCACAACCATCCAATCCCAGAATCCTACTCGGAATACCACAAACAAGGTTTAGACTTTCCGGATTCTCATGAATGCTGCCATCAATCTAGCTTATACCACAAAGATTCTGATTAAGGAATCTAAGAGATACTCATTCAATCTGATGTAGAACGGAGGTGGTTGTCAGACACACGTTCATGGATTGAGGAAGGTGATGAGTGTCACGGATCATCACCTTCTCTATAATTAAGCACGAATGAATATCTTAGATAGGAACACGCATGTTTGAATGGAAAACAGAAATAGTTGCATTAATTCATCGAAACACAGCAGAGCTCCTCACCCCCAACAATGGAGTTTAGAGACCCATGCCGTCAATGATTATAAAGTTCAGATCTAAACTGTCATGAGGTACAAAATAAATTTCTAAAAGTTGTTTAAATACTAAACTAGTAACCTTGGTTTACAGAAAACGAGTAAACTATGATAGATAGTGCAGAAATCCACTTCTGGGGCCCACTTGGTGTGTGCTGGGGCTGAGACTTAAGCTTCTCATGTGCCTGGGCTGTTTTGGGCGTTCAACGCCAGGTTGTAACCTGTTTCTGGCGTTGAACTCCAACTTGTAACCTGTTTCTGGCGCTGGACGCCAGACTGCAACATGGAATTAGAGTTGAACGCCAGTTTACGTCATCTATCCTTGAGAAAAGTATGGACTATTATATATTTCTGGAAAGCCCTGGATGTCTACTTTCCAACGCAATTAGAAGCGCGCCAATTGGACTCCTGTAGCTCCTGAAAATTTATTCCGAGTGCTGAGAGGTCAGAATCCAACAGCATCAGCAGTCCTTTTTCAGCCTGAATCAGATTTTTGCTCAGCTCCCTCAATTTCAGCCAGAAAATACCTGAAATTACAGAAAACACACAAACTCATAGTAAAGTCCAGAAATATAAATTTGCCTAAAAACTAATAAAAGTATACTAAAAACTAACCAAATCATACTAAAAACTATATGAAATTAACCCCAAAAAGCGTATAAAATATCCGCTCATCAGGCCCTATTTTGACCCAGTTTTCGGCCCAAAACAGCAGACTAGAGCCAAAGAACATGCAGAAATCAAGGACACATTCATTCTACACAATTTTAGTTTTAGATCTAGTTTTACTCCTCCTCTAGGTTTTCTCTCTACACATTCATAGTTCTTAGGATTTTTAGTTTTCTCTAGCTTTTTGCATTGGGATATTGAGAAGAGCTATTACCTCATCAAGACTTCGTCATTCTAGTTCGTTTTCTTTACTTGACTTACTCTTCCATGTTCTTTGCTTTGTTTAATTTTACCATTGGAATATTTTTAGGATTATTTAATACAAGGATCACTTTTATTTTTAATTGACTATTTTAATTTTTATTTACAATGTATTTCTTTAATTCCTTCTCATATGCTATGAATTTTACCTTTACAATGAGTGAGTAATTCCCTAACTTGATATGGAGTTGATTAAAAGGAACCCTTGAGTTGGAAGATTCAAGAGAAAGATTGTAATTGGGTTATTGTTGGTTTGCTCTCTAGTTCCTGACACCAATCCTCCCAAGAGTGGATTGGGACTTGTGGATAGAACAGTATTCCAACTTGTTTTACCTTCCCTTACTTAGTAAAGGATAACTAAACGAAATAACCCCCAATTGTTAATTAATCTTAAGAGTGTTCCATCAAGAATAGGGCTTCCATGTAATCAACTCCCAGTCAAGGCTTTTATTTACATTATTCAATTTCATCAGTTTAATTTCCTGTTTACTCAACTCAACCATTTTCAAAAATATCTAATTAATAAAATAGCACCCTTTCCTGCAACTCGTTGGGAGACGACCTGGGATTCATACTCCCAGTATTTTAAATTTCAATTTTCTGTGACACCTTTCTAAATTGAGTGGTGGATTTCTGGCGAGTTAAGAACTATACTTGCAACGCATATATTCTAATAATTTTTAATTCACCAATTTCTGCTCGCATCATCGCTCAAGTGTATAGGGTTGATTCACTCAATTCTCTTTTAATCATGCTTTCCAAGATTTATTTTTCATCTAACAATCAACAATTATTCAATGCATGCATACATTTATCATGAGGACTTATTCATAGGTTGTAATGGGGCTAGGGTAAAGGTAAGGATGCATATGATTAAGTGAGCTTGAAATTTGAATCTTTGATTTACCTAAGCTCTCACCTAATACACATAACAACCTATACAATTCTAATACACCACCTAGCTACCCATGATTCCCACTTTTTTTCACATACTCATGCATTCTCTTTAATTCACATTCTATATGCATTGCTATTATTATTTTGCTTTGGGGCATTTTTGTCCCATTTTTATTGCTTTTCTTTTTTTCCTTTTTCTTTTTATTTTCTTTTTCTTTATCATTTTTTTCTTCACACTAAAATATATACAAGAGCATCAATGCATATGGTTTAAACATTCAATACATGAGTATGTACCTAATTCCCAATATTTTCAATAAAAATACAAAAGTACTATTTTACCTCAACCATTGTTCCCAAGCTTTCCCACACTTAAATGATAAACGCTCTCACTAGCCTAACCTAATCAAGGATCCAAATTAAGGACATTTATTATTTTTCACTTAGGGGTAGTGGTGTGCTAAAATTAAGAACAAGAGGGGTTTAACATATGCTCAAAATTGGCTAACAAAGGTGGATAAAAGGGTAAGGCCATTTGGGTAAGTGAGCTATTTGAAATGACGGCCTCAATCATATAAATGCATTCACACACGAAATAATAGATATAAAGAATGAAACAAATCAAAGATTGCAATTATAGAAAGAGAATAATACATACAAGAATGGAAATAAGTGGTTATATGATGTAACCACACAATTAGGCTCAAAACTCACATGTTTATGTGTTCTTAGCTCAAAAATCATGTTTCAAAATTAATTCCTTCAAGCAAGTTCAACACAAAAATTTTTTTTTTATTCAAATTGGTGGGGTGCTCTAAAACAGTTTTCTTGGAAAAAAAATCATCACTCTAACCAAGTAGTCCTAACATAAAAATGGGTAGAATATATACAAACTCTAACTATCATGCAACCTAGCATGCAATGCAATAACTAACAAAAAAGGAGATTAAGAATTGGTGTTGGAAAAGGAAATTGTTACCCATGGAAGTCGGTCATTGACCTTCCCACACTTAAAGATTGTACCGTCCTCGGTGTATTCAAAGATGAGTAAGGGGTGGGTACGGAAAGTCGGACTCCTCCAAGGTGGGTTTTCACAACTGATAAGCTTCTACAAAGGATTATGCGGAGGGACTTGTTTGTCGCCCCATTTCGAAGCTTTTCCTTTCCTTTCTTGGTGGCCAGCCTAAAAGGAGAGAAAAAGAAAGAAAATTATGCCCACAACAAAGATATCAAAGCAGATAGAACATAGACGGGGGCTAATTCCAAATAAGAGTAAGGTTCTCAACTACATGGTAGCTACAACATGTAAGTGAGAAAGCAATGTAAGCAAAGGGCATATCAACTAACACTTGATGCAAGATTAAAGTTTAAGCATAAGTAAAGGCATGAAGAGAACACTCGAAAGCATCAAGTTCAAATAGGAAAGAGCGGGTCATGAAAGACAATATGAGGTCATATCAATGCACAAAGAATGCGAGAGTCATAAAAGATTAAGCATTGATTTAAAAATTTCATCACCCAACAATATCAAACAAGTCAAGAAGCACCAAAATAATCCAAGAAATTCTTAGCAATTGAGCAGGAGAATTCAACACCAATATTAAAATAAGAAACTTAGAAAAGAAAATAAGAACAGGCTATAAAAACAAAATTAAAATGCAATGAATGAAAATAAGCAAATGCAACATAAAAAAGAAAATAAAAAATAAGAAAATGAGAAGTGAAATTATGAAGAGAGGGAGAAGAAGGAAGTAAGAAAGAAACAAGAGAGAAGAAGAAAGGTAGAAAGAAAGAAGAAGGAGAGAAGAAAGAAGAAGAAAGAGGAAGAAAGGAGAAGAAACATGGGAGAAACAGGGCGTGAAGGCAACGCGCGCGCATGGGCGACGCGTGCACGCGAAAAGCAGAAAGGGGAAGTGACGCGTATGTGTCATCCACGCGTACGCGTGGGACGCAGAAAAGGAACAGAACGTGTGCGCGTCAGCCACGCGTACGCGTGGGGCTAAATCGTGCTCTTTGCACAAAAGCAGCACCACTCCAACACAACTCTCTGGTTTTTGTACTAGGAATCCCAACATAGGCCTTTGACGCGTGCACGTCATCCACGCTCACGCGTGAGTGTCCGAAAAAGACCAGTGACGTGTACGCGTCGTCCATGCCCACGCGTGGAACGCCCCCCTTTTTTTAAAGCATAAAACAGAAACAGGGCACTGTCCTAGCCTATAAACATTCTAAAGCAAACAAAATTCAATTTTAACAAAAATCTTTTAGTTTTTGAAAAATTTTCAAAGACAAAACAAACAAAACTTGCACTTCAAGAAAAATGTAATTCAAAAACAACTAACCTACAACTTAAGGCATAAATCTAATCAAACAAACTAACAACTAAAACACCAAAACAAGAATATGCAAAGAAGAAAACTACCTAACAATGGTAACTCAATTCATTCATTGATTATATATACAAGAGAATGGAAAGAGTTTACCATGGTGGGGTCTCTCCCACCTAACACTTTTATTTATTGTCCTTAAGTTGGACAATTGGGAGGCTCCTTGTCAAGATGGTTTATGCTTGTACGCATCCTTGAACTTCCAAGGATGCTTGCTCCTCAAACGGTTGTCAAAATTTCCAACCGACTTCACCAAGTTTGGGTGAAATTCTTCACAAGACATGAGCTCCCAAAATTGGCCTTCATGTTGTGATCCAGGATCCTATATCTTATTTTCACACCCGCTTTCTAATTGATCCTCATTGTTCCATTCGAGTGGTAGGCACATAGAATTCTCATTAGAGCACCAAATTCTCCTCCTAGACCCATACAATTTGGCACTCTTCCAACCATGGGACCTATGCCTTGAGGGTTCAACCTTAATGAGCCTAACATCATTTTTCCAACCACTACACAATTCCCTCTTACTCTTCAATCCACAAAGAGCTCCAAGTTGACTATCCGTTTTAAGCAAACCATATTCAAGTGGGAAAGTAAAGTTTAGGGATAAGAATTTTATCCACTTGAATGAAAGGATGGATGATGGTGACTTAGGAAGGGATGGTTCCAATGATCTTGCAAGTTCCACTCCCTTGTGCTCTTCCTTGACTACCTCCACCTCTTGGCAAGCTTCTTCAATTCCAATTCCTTGCTCACTAACTTCTTCTATACATTCCTCATTGCTCAAGTCATGTGTCGGAGGTTATGCACGGTCCTCCTTGTCATCAATTTCACAACACAATGAGTGAGGTTCAACAATTTCAAAAGGCACATTAGTTGGTGTGGAATCATCTTCAATAGTAGGACTTGTCACTTGCTTAACTTCTTCCAATTTTTCATCATCCACAATATGCTCAAGAGGTTGCACATTATCCTCTTCAACATCAATTTCAAGCTCAATGGAAGAAAGTTCAACCACTTCCATAAAATCACCAACAACATTACTTGGTGTAGAAGTGTTCTCAAGCTTGAAATCCACCTCTTGTTCAACTTCGCCTAGGTCTTCAACTACTTCTTCTTCTTCAACAATCTCCATCCTTTCCACTTGTTGCACAACACGATCCACTTCCTTAAGCTTGTTCTCATGTTGAGATTCTAAAATCTCCTTCATGCTCCTCTCTTCGGTTGATTTTCCACATTCATCCGTGGAATTGCTTTGCTTGTTGCATGAGTCCCATGAGTCCAAGGTGGCTTTAATCTTGGCAAGGTTAGCCATGATATCTTCATGCCTCTTTTGGGCTTCCTCTTGATCCTTTTGACGGATGATTGCTTGAAGCCAATCCATTGCTTCCTTGAGACGATCCATTGGCTCTTGTTCCACTTGACTAGCATAAGTAGGATCATATTGCTCTTGGATGGATGGATATGGATATTCTTTCATGGAGGGTTATGGTGAAAAGGGGAATTTATCTTGTGGTTGAAAGTTCTCATACATGGGAGGTGGTTCCTCTTGGTAATGGTATAGAGGTGGTGGTTCTTGAGAGTATTGGTGTTGGAATAGTGGTGACTCTAAGTATGGTGTGTATGGTTCATAAGGTTGTTGGTATGGTGGGTATGGGTGAGGGTCATATGGAGGTGTTTGGTGGTATGGGGCTTGTGAGTATGGTGGTTGAGGGCTATATTGAGGAGGGGGTTCATAGGCATATAGTGGTGGTTGTTGATAATCACAAGGAGGTCCACCATAGCTATTGGATTGGTATGCATCATGGTATGGTTCTTGTTCAAAACACATTTGGGAAGGTTGTTGCCAAGAAGGTTGATCAAATCCTTGAGGCTCCTCCCATCTTTAATTGTTCCATCCTTGATGCATGTTATCATTGAAATTTCCATTTCCTACAACATAGTTGTAATCATACTCATAGCCAAAGTGATGAGAATTCATAACAGCAAGAGAAAATAAAACAAAAACTAATAAGAAATAAGAGAAACAAAATTCTACAACTAGCAAATAAAGCAAAAATCAAACTATTCACAATATTCACATATGAACAATAGCCAATAACGTAACACCATTGCAATTTCTCGGCAACGGCGCCAAAAACTTGATGGTGTATTTTCGTCGCTTAGGAATTTCACACAAATAATCTCGTTGATAGTATAGTTCCCAACCAACAAACAATCCTCCATCAAAGTTTAATTTTTGTTTGTCACAAGTACAAATCCCAATAAAAATAAATCGAAGTATTTAAATCTCGGGTCATCTCACAATGAATTGCAATGAAGTGCTCAATTATTGGCTATGAAGAAGCAAGGGGGTTTGATTTGACAATTGACAAGAAAAGTAAATAACAAGAAAGTAAATGACAATTAACTAATAAAGGAAAGGAAAAGAACTCTTGGCTAAGGCATGAAAATTGAGATCACCATCCTTGTCTACAAACCACATATTAACAATTATGAGGGACCAACTCATCAAGTCTACTTCTATGCTTGAAGTAAGTTAAATAGGCTTGATCAACATCAACTCATAAGTCCCAACCTAGCTACTAATGGACTTAGTAGTAGGCTAGTGTTAATGGGTATCAAATTGAGCACTAAGGGTTCTCAAATCACCATTTCAATGAGACCCAATGACTCAAGGTCACCCAATTCTCTTAGCCTAGGCCAAGAGTAAAGAAAACTACTCTATAACTAGTGAAGACATTTTATCAAACACCTAGAGTGCAATAAAAGTAAACATCACAAATTGCAAGAATTAATAAAAGCTATAACTAACATAAGCAAAAAATCAACAATAGCAATTAAGATAAACATAAAAAGACATGAAAACATAAAATTGCATTAAAAGAAAATAAAAATCCAACAAGGTTTCATGAAAGTAAAAATAGCAAAATAAGAAAATTAACAAGGAAAGCTAAGAAGATTAAGATAATAGAATAAAATATAAAGAGAGTTGAACTAAAAACAATAATTAAAACTTGGATCTAAGAAGATTTAACCTAAACTACCCTAAATTCTAGAGAGAAGGGAAAGCTTCTCTCTCTGAAATTCTAACCTAAAACATGATGAAAAACTAAAATATGACTACTGCCCCCCCTCCAAATTCTCCTACAATTCTTGGGTTCAAAAGCATCAGAAATGAGTTGGATTTGGGCCTCCTTGAGCTCAAAAATTGCCCCCAGCGTATTGCCTTTAAGTTGGTCACGTGCTGCTTGTCACGCGTACGCGTCGCAATCAGATTTCCTTCCCACGCTCACGCGTCGCTGGTAGATTTCCAAAATCTCATTTCTTCATGAATTCTCCATTTTACATGCTTTTTCTTCATTTTTTCAACCCAATCTTTGCCTTCTAAACCTGAAATCACTTAACAAACATCTCAAGGCATCGAATGAAATTAAAGTGAATTAAATTTATCAATTTTTGGGTTTAAAAAGCATGTTTTCACTCTTAAGCACAATTTAAGGAGAAATTACAAAATCATGCTATTTTTGTGAATAAATATGAGATAAGTTGATAAAATTCCTTAAATTTAACGCAAGATAAACCATAAAATTGGTGTTTATCAATCGGATCTGCGAAGGGGGGTGAGAGCGGGGATGAGAGAGCAGGAGGTGAGAGTAGGATCAGCGAGGGAGGGCATGGAGTTTCTGAATCTAAAAAAATACTAAGGGTGTTTTTAAAATTTAAAAAATATTGAGGTGATTTAGATTAGGTTTCCTATCTTTAATTTTAGAATATTCTCTTTTTAACAGAATATTTTGTTATCTTAGACATTTTTTTAAGTAGGAACTTAATTAAAAAAATTAAATGATTTAGGGGCAAATTGAAAAGGAAAAAATATTGGGATCTAATTAAAAATTCGATGAAACTATAGGGACCTTAGAGTAATTAAACCAACTTAAAATGTCATAGTCATGCATAAATTCATTCTTCTTAAGATGTCATAGTCATGCATAAATCTATTTCATTCTTCTTAAACTTCATGTAGTTACTTCACAAGTATAAATACAGTTAACAAATAAATTAAAACTTTGACACAAAAAATGCAAACAATTTTCTAAATTAGTTACTAATAAAATAGCCAAAATACAATCTTATCAAATTATCCAAAATAATCAAAAGTCAAAACACAATCTTATCAAATATCCAAAATCACATTATGTTCAACATATTTGTATCGAAAGTCAAAACACAATCTTATCAAATAATCCAAAATCACATCATGTCATCCACAGAGTAATTTCGAAAAAGTTTATTTGCATCATGTTTCAATCTAATAAAATTATATATATAGTGCAACAAGCAGTTGGAATTAATCTTTGTCTTCTAACAAGATAATTTGGCATCAACTTTAAGATTGAAAATCTTGCTTTCAATATTCTAAAATATCTCTCAATAATATTTCTCAACAATGAGTGTCTATTAGATGCAATGTCCCTTGTAATCCTTGTTAGCAAAATTGAAAACTCACGATGTGCAATACGTAGTCGATTATACTTTTCCTTTAGCGTAGCTATATCGTAATGTTCTGTAACAATTGTGGTCAATTTATTATTTATTTTTTTCCTAAACTATTGTCTTAAATGTTGAATATTGCAGCTGCCCATTCTTTTTTTTTTTTGGTGACTACAGCTGCCCATTCTTTACTCACTCATACAGTATGCCAATAGAAGCTTTGTATTTTCATTGGACTATTTTTTGCTATATTCAGTTTCAAATTTTTCCTATCTTATGTTAATAAATATCAACTACTATTACATATGAGATGCAACAAAGGAAAGAAATATCAACAATGTTACATGTAACTATTAGCAATAGGAGTGAAAATAAAACAAAACCTAACCTCTTAATAAAAATCATCACAATGCTAAAAAAAGAAAAAAAAACTTGTGAGAAACAAAAATTTCCAAAATGTCATTTTAAAAATAGAAACGCATATAAAAAGGAATGTTTCATTTTCTCCAGCAAAAAAAGTTTACTAGCACAATAGTAAGCCGTACAAAGAAGAGTAACGATCAATTGTAGAAGAGTTGAGAGAACGGAGGTAGCATAAAAAAAGGAATAAAGGTAGCATTTGTTTTCGAAAAAAAGACATAGAGATATAGATAACTAATGTTTAAAAAGTGTTTAAAGACAGAGACATGTATACTAAATATATTGTCTTTGAAACCGTTTTTTATATTTTTGTGTCTATTTTTTATGAAGGACATTAATGGACACGAAATTTAGGAAGGTAGACACAAATTTTTTATGAATTTTTTTTATCCATAGATATTGTTTGTACTCTTCTCTTGTAGAATTTTTTACTTAACTAGATAATTTTTTCCTTCTTAAAGTTCATTATCTTTTTTTATTGCATGATGTAGGTTTACTTAATGGAGGCTTAATTCATTCTTCTACTTTACATTACTTTGTTTATTTTTAATTTTGTTACTTTAATACTATCTTTACCTTGTTGATTCATAGACAATTCTTCTTGTAATCCTCTGTACTCCACATACTCTCATTAAATTAATTTGTACTTGATGCGAAAAATTTGGAATTACATAGTTATTTTAATCATTTTGCATAATATTTTAGTCTTGTCAATGTCTATCCGAACATAATATAAGATATTATATTAGTGTCTTGTACATTATATCCAAACACAATACACAATAAATACATTTTAGTGTCTCTATTCTATTGTCTCTGTCTCAACATTATGTTTTATTTTGTCCACAAAAACACACGCAGCAAAAAGGATAAATTTAAAAAAATAAGTTTTTATTTTTATTTTTAATTGTGATAAGAATGAAAAAAGACACTCTATAATTACATACGTGCCATCGCATTTTTTAAGTTTTCAAATGAAAATTGTAAAAACAGGTCTATGTTTCTTTGTTTTCACCTTATTATGAAAACATTTCCATAAAACCAATTTTCATTAAATCAAACTAAAATCTTTATTTTTTATTTTGAGTGAAAATAAAAATTGAAAACACTCAAACCAAGCACATCTTTAAATTTTTTATATTTTTAACAATAATTTTCTTAATTTATAAATTTAACATGTGTTCTAGATAAATTTTTGTTTGAGTATTATTAAATTGTTATTTTTTTTAATTTTTTATAATTTTCGAAAAATTGAACTTCTTGGGACAGTGAAGCCCTGAAACATACCTTTCCCTGCATCTAAAGTTCTAAACGCCGCTAAAGTGGCTAGCCACCATCTTCCCGCCGTGCCGCCGTCGTGTCCTTCACGCTGCGTCGCTCCCTTTCCACCGCTGCAGAACCAAGATTTGGAATGCGCTGCTGATTTCTTTTTTATTTACGTTTTTTTTTTAATTATTGGTGGCCTTGCGGTTCCATAACCATAAGTGAAGGGTTTCGTTCTAGACTTCAACATGGTAAGCTCCCTTCCGCTATTTTCCGTATTCCACTTGTTGAGTAAAACACTGCCCCAATTTTGAACACTGTTTTGTGTGAATTGCTGTGTTTGATTTGATTCCCTTTCCTGTGTTCTAGAACTTGGCTTTATTACTTCGTTTTTCTTGATTGCTTGTTGTTGTTGTTTCGCAGGAGGTGTTTAAAAGGGCTATAATGCAGCCTGGGCCACCTGAGCATTTTGCTTTACTGACAGTTCAAGAAGTCATCAAACCTCAGGTATATCCATCCTCTAATCTTTTGAGAATTTCAAATGTAGCGGAGAATTTTGTATATAGAGAAATGTACATTTGATTATGATCACTTATCTTTTATTTTTATTTTTATTTTTTTGTATTTATGATATTTATTGGAGGAAGGGGTACTAAAATGAAGAAATTTGTATTTAAGGTTCAGTAGGAAGCATCTCGAATCATTATAGGATATGTAATTCTATCCTTCATTGATTGATGTTTGTTCCTGTGGTGACTGATTGGCAATGGGAGCCCAGGATTCCCTTAGTTTTCATGTGATTTTGTTAATAGCTGTGGTTGATTTAATTGATTTGTGTCTAACAGAAGCAAACGAAATTGGCCCAAGATGAGAACCAGTTGCTAGAAAACATTCTACGCATGCTACTTCAGGAATATGTGGTATGTCTAGCTGGAGTTTCTTTTTCATGGATTAGTCATGTATTTTTTCCCCCTCTTTTTTTGCCTGTTGAATGTTGAGTTTATTGGTTTCCTCTGTTTATGATATGTATGATATTGTTTGTATTTTGGAACAGTCATCGGCAGTACAGTCTGGGGAGAAAATAATGCACTTTGGGCAATCAATTGATGCTACTGAAACTTCTCAAGGCCTCATTCCTCGTCTTCTTGGTTTGTTAACCATTTTTTCTTACAAGAAAATTTTCTTTATGGTGCTTTCTGATCATTTGATGTAGTATAGATCACTTTCCTACAATGAGTTACATTAGTAACTGTGCAATCTATGTTGTTACATAAGTAAAAAAGTTCTTATTTTCTCAGACTTCAAGGAACGTGCATCATTTAATTATTGGTGTTATTTTGATTCTTTGGTTGAATTTTACACTCGTATTTTTCTTCTGTTTTAGGAATGTTCCAATTAGTTTTGGCGTGCATCTTATTTATGTAGTCTTCCATGTTTATCTCCTGCTCATATTTGCATACTGTTTTCACATTTCAGATATAGTACTATATCTTTGTGAGAAAGAACATATAGAAGGTGGTATGATTTTTTCACTGTTGGAAGACTTGACAGAAATGTCTACAATGAAAAACTGCAAAGATATTTTTGGTTATATAGAGAGCAAACAAGATATATTAGGGAAGGTATATTTGCCAACTGTTTCTAGCTTTTATGTTCATCTAATTATTTTTTGGATATGTACATGACCATTGTTTGTTTGGAACTCTTATCATTGCATGACATACAGCAAGAACTTTTTGCTCGAGGAAAGCTTGTGATGCTGAGAACCTGCAATCAGCTTCTACGCCGGCTGTCCAAGGTCCATTAAACACCAGTTATGTTTGTGTAAAAGATTATAGTGTGACTCACCCTTGTAAGCTATATGATAATATGCGCAATGTGTCTGTTAGATGGGTATTATTTAAGTTTGGGTTAGCTGCAATTGTGTTCTTCTCATGACAGCCATAATTTTAATGTGTTGATGTTATCGTTATAGGCAAATGATGTGGTGTTTTGTGGAAGAATTCTCATGTTTTTGGCTCATTTCTTTCCATTATCAGAGAGATCAGGTTCAATTGTGTGAAGCCTATCTTCAGTTCTGGATTTTTTATTTCCTTTTCATAATCTTCTTTCTTAGATGGCTCTCTCTCTTTTTTCTTGAAGCCTTAAACATCAAAGGAGTATTTAACACATCAAACGAAACAAAATATGAGAAAGAACCCCTAGGTGTGCCTTCACCACTCTTTGCTTACTCTATATTTTTGAGGTTAATTGTTTGATTCTAGTCTACAATTCCTTTTTTATTACTTTTCAGGCATATGTATTGATTTCAAGTTTTATGAGACTTTCTGGGGATTACAGGTTGGTCTGCACTGAAAAGTTGGTTTGAGTAATAATTTGATGCTTGTTCCTTGCCCTAATATTCTGTTTGTTGGATTTAGACCTAAGCTATGTTGTTATAGTTACTAACAGGATTGCTTAACTGAACTCTTCTCTGAATTTATTAGGTCATCGCAGTGTGTTCCTTCCTGATGTAAAATTCTTTTCATCAGAAACTTGTCTTTAAGCTGACAAGAAGTTCAAAGTCTATAAGCTGTTTTATTTGCTTTATCGCTGGTTTCTTCTTTTGCTAGATTTTAATTTCTAAACATGATCTCTTTGTTCCGATCTCCATGTATTCTTCCCTTTTTACGCAATATTCTTTATCCAAATAAATGGATGTCACTTCTAGAGTTTGACTACATGATGTGGGATATTTAAATTGAAGAAAAAACTTAAAAAAAGTAATGTTCATTGGTCTTGTTTTATTTGATGCAGGAATATTTTTCTAATCCAACTATAACTCATGCTCCTTCCAAGTGGCAGAAATTTGCGTCCAGTTTGTCGGTAATTCTTTACTTCATAGTTTCCTGTCTGGTTTTGTGTGGATGAATATTTTTTCTGTTATGAAATTTCTTCTTTTCTGGCACAAACATGTTTATTTTATTTAATAACCAGAAGTATTGTTGAATGGAAGGTTGTACTGAATACATTTGAAGCACAACCTTTAAGTGATGAAGAGGGAGATGCTAATAATTTGGAGGAAGAAGCTGTCAATTTTAGCATAAAATATCTCACAAGCAGTAAACTAATGGGACTGGAGGTAGGCAGTTTGACAACCATACTAAGAATGCGTGTTCAAACAAGATGTTTATGTGCTGACTCAGGATGCTCTCTTTTCGTTTCTTTTTATTGGGGGAACTTCTAGTTAAAGGATCCAAGTTTCCGACGCCACGTTCTGGTGCAATGCCTCATCTTGTTTGATTATTTAAAGGTAAAAATTTAGAATACTTGTATACATATTATATATCTGGTATATTTTAAACTGGATTATCTGATGGTTTCCCCTCCATTTGCTTTTAGGCCCCTGGAAAAGGTGATAAGGATCTGCCATCTGAAAGCATGGTTAGGACTGTCTCCCTTGAACTTTTATGTTATGTAGTATATACTAAATACTAAATTCGCATCTGGCCTCTATCTCTGCTGTTAGGCTCTTTGCTATCAAAGCCACTCCACTGTCTTTATAGTGGTCTGATGCTGTTTGTGTTTGCTTACTTGAATAGGGACTCTTGCGATTCTCAAAGTACTCCTTTATTTACATGTTCCTAGATATATATTTTTTTAGTTCTTGTTTTTTATATGTGAACTGTTTCCCCTTTTTCCCTTTAGAATTTGGATAGCAAAACATTTCTTAACTTGATATTCTTTCTATATAAGGAGATGTTCTATAGAAGTTCTAGTGTATAGAAGGTAGCCAATAGTTACAGATAGAAGGAAACAAAGAAAAATGATAAATGAACAAATTTAGAAATGCCAAAATTTTAATGTCTGTAAACATGAATCAAAGTAGGACAAAAAATGGTGTGTTTTATCCATTTAGATATGAACAACAGGACAAAATGGTGTTATTGGATCTGTGCAGTGGGCCTAACCTTGTGAAATTGATTATCTTGTCATTATAGTAAGAATACCAAAAGTCTTGAGACTAGGTAACTGGCTATTCATCTCAGGAGTTCCTTTTATGACAAAAGTATCCTGCATATTTTCTTTTTTATTTCAGAAAGATGAGATTTCATCATGTGAGGCGCGTGTTAAAAGACTTCTTGAACTGACTCCACCCAAAGGAAAGGAATTTCTTCACAAAATTGAGCATATATTGGAACGGGAAAAGAATTGGGTGAGGATCCTCCTTAAAGTCTTCCGTCTTATGCTTTCTTGCACATGCAATTTAATGCGACATGCAGAATCAGGTGATTATCCACTTTTTAATATATAATGAGACATGATACCATTCTATACCTTTTACCGTTAGGTGTGGTGGAAACGCGATGGCTGCCTGCCATATGAAAAACAACCGACCGAAAAGAAAGCAATACAAGATGGGACCAAGAAGCGGTATGATAGTCATGTTGCCAATCTTTAGTTGTTTTACATTTGGATTATAGGACTAGAAATGGGTTGATCCTATAGGAAAATAACACAGAAGATCTACGTATAAACAGTTCCACTGTAGACATGATACATAATAGAACTCAATGGTGTTGTCTGATCCATGTAGCTGACCTCACCTAATGGGATTAGGCTTTGTTGTTGTTTTCTACAATGAGTATTTGCTCTTTTCACCTTGTTCATTTTATTTATTTTCTATTTTTTGATTGAGTTGCTCTCCTTTGTTTACAGTAAGCCTAGATGGAGATTGGGTAACAAAGAACTCTCCCAATTGTGGAAGTGGGCAGATCAAAATCCGGTATGTTAATAAGTTTTTGTATTGTGTTGGCTGAAGTCCTATTGGCATCACATTCTATGCTTCTCCATCTAAGTGACGTGGTAGCTATTTAGTTTGACAAAATGAAAAAAAAGAAGAGGTTGAGAAAATTCAAACATAGAGAACCAAGAGAGAAGTGAAAATGGTTGAAACTTGTATTTCCTTCTATGTTGTTGCATGTACACATCTTCAATGAATCATTTACCAAAGCATTGCTCAGACCAATTCTTTCACATCATTGCACTGATGCTATTCTAAGCTTGAATTTTCATTTAACTGCTTAAATTACATATTTTCATTTTCAATGTGTGTTATTCATAATGTGGATTGTCTTTCTATAGTTCTCCATTTACGTAAGTTCTTGACTTTCCAGAATGCTTTAACCAATCCTCAGCGTGTTCAAACACCTTCAATTATGGATTATTGGAAACCCTTGGCTGAAGATGTAAGATTTTATTTCTGAGCTGCAGTGGGGTGGTTATATGGTTTTTGCAGTTATGGGCTAGAGCTTTTCCCCTTTTCTTAAATATCAAAATTGATTCTTTGCATTTTGAAATTACAGATGGATCCTTCTGCCGGAATAGAAGCTGAATATCACCACAAGAATAACCGGGTAATGGACTGCCTAAGACTTCATTTAGATGTGAAGAAATTTTATTTTGGAGAAACAAAGGAAAGGACAAGTTATCTAAAAAACTTGGAAAATAAACTCTTAAGGCTAGAATCCATAATGTAGCATGTGCAAGGAACTCTTATCATGGATGGGAATAGAACAGTAATAAATAATAATACAAGATAATACTTATAGGATTGAGACTGAATCAGTGCGATGCGAACCTTCTCCATAAGAATTGTATCAACTATGAGAAATAGATCGTGAGTATTTGAGATAGTCCCCTCAGTCCCTTACTACCTCTCCCACCTCCTTATATATCCTCTTCATTTTGCTACTCTGCCAGCAAGGCAGAGTTAGTTACAAACCCTCCCAACCTAGTGATGCACTAAATTATAATTAAGTCCCATATTTCTAATTGGTTGGGTTCCTAACACAATGCTTCCCAATCTCTTGACAATAAAAACTACTTCCAAGAAATTTCTTAAAATATTCTATGATATTCCAAGATGTAACCATGATATATTGTATTTTTCACAACTTCTAACGGACTTAAACCAACAGGAATCCCTCCATATTTTGTGGGTGCAAGTTTGTTCTCTTGATAGCTGGTATTCAGTCTTAGTTGTATCTTAGAAATTGCTATTCTTTTTCTTCAATCCAGGTTTATTGTTGGAAGGGTCTACGGCTTTCAGCACGACAGGATTTGGAGGGTTTTTCCAAGGTCAGATGAATATTTTCTACTTGTAAATCTGCAATATATTGTATGCTACCCTTTTAGGTTTGATGAAAATTATGTTGATTATAATTACAGTTTACCGACCATGGCGTTGAAGGGGTTGTACCACTGGAACTTTTGCCACCTGATGTTCGATCTAAATATCAAGCTAAACCGAATGAGAGAGGAAAACGTAGCAAAAAGGAAGAAGCAAAAGGCACAGCTCATCAAGTTGATGAAAATCAGGTTCTTTGATTCAGATCCAGCTTTCCATTTTGTCTAGTTACCTCTGCTTAAAGAGAGAGAAATTTTACTATAGCCAGAGTTCAGCACTATTTCTGGTTGCATTCACTAGCATGTCCTTTGAAATCCCCATTGTGATTTGTGATTTATGCTTCATTCCCCACATCTAGGTAACAAAATTATTTAAGCTTGAGCAAAAAATTCAATCCGGATGTCAGATATGAATGCTTAGATATTCTTTAAGCTTACGAATTTCTCACCTCACAACATTAAATGAAGTTTCATTAAACAAGTTGAAACATGTGTGAGTATGGTCATGTAATCAATTGATTTCTATATTTTTTTTATAAAAAGAAAACTGGTCTAAGGTTCTATCCTTGGTGTGCCTCCAGTAGACATATAATTGCTCAATGTATAACATGCTAAAACAGCATTCGATCAAGTGATTTAAGATCTGAATAGGAAATCCTGATACATCATGCTGAATGTTGTTATTTTTTTAATCTATTTTCATTTTCCTCTGAAATAGATGTCTACACATGCAACGGAGGTAGATGTGGAAGGAATTAGAACTGATATGACAGCGACACCTATGGAATTTGATGCTGCTTCCATCCCTGGCGCACGGGGGGAAACCCCGACACCGGAAGAACTTCAGAAGCAGGGTTCTGACACTGATGGTGGCCAGGAAGCAGGTCAATTGGACGCTGATGCTGAAGTTGAGGCCGGCATCATAGACGGAGAGACGGATGCAGATGTTGATTTAGATGCTAAGGATGATTGATATTGATGCCATTGTCAGCATCGTGTTTGTTTATAATGTGGCTAAGTTAGCTTTAATGTTCACTACTAGGCCAAATAGGAATAGGAATAGGAAGAAAGGAACGGAAAATGCTGCTTTTTTTTTATCATTTAAGGAGTTGGTGTTTTTCTTGGGTGAAACAAGAAAATATTGGATTGAATTCTAATGTTTAGGTCAAACTCTTACAAATGATGTATCTTCTTTTTTTGGTGTCCACAAATTTTGTATCTTGAAATGCTAAAAAGGAGAGAAGAAAATACGATGAACCTTTTATTTGTTCCGTTTTGGTGGATAACCTTTTGTTTGTTGTGTATCCATTTAAAATTTACTAGTATTTATATGTTATAAAATGAATTGCAGTTTAACAATTAGTTATTATGTATAAAGTATAGATATTTTGCTGAGTTATTATCACTTATCAATATTTGTTTGACACACGTGTCTTCTATGTCTAATTGCATTTTAACAAAAAGTAAAAAAATTATTCTTTAGACACAGTTGGACATATCTAAATACTATTCGTGTTAGCATGTCTAATTTTATTTTTAATATGTATTCTTGAAATGAGTTTAAAAATAGTATATATTATTTATTAAAAATAAAAATATTTTAAATACTTTATATAATTAAAAAATAAAAATAATTAAAAATTAATTTACATTTTAATATTAATAATATTAAAATATCTAATTTATCTAAAAAATTATATACAACAACAACAAAGCCTTGTCCCACTAAGTGGGGTCGGCTACATGAATCAAACGACGCCATTGTGCTCTGTCATGTATCATGTCTATAGAGAGACCGTTTACATGTAGATCTCGTTTGACCACCTCATGGATGGTCTTCTTAGGTCTTCCTCTGCCTTTCGCCCTTTGTCCATCTTCCATCTCATCCACCCTCCTGACTTCAACCTGCTTGGATCTTATGATTTACATCCTGTTCAATCTCTCCATTATTTTGTATGATGCATCCAAGATATTTAAAACTTTTAACTTTTCGTAGGATGTTTTCTCCAATCTTCACCTCTATATTGGGGTTTTCCCTTCTCAGACTGAACTTACATTCCATATATTCCGTCTTGCTATGGCTTATGCGCAGACCATACACTTCTAGAGCTTCTCTCCATAACTCCAACTTCTTATTTAGGTCTTCCCTTAACTCTCCCATAAGGACGATTTCATCGGCAAAAAGCATGCACCATGGCACAGGCTCTTGGATATGCTCTGTGAGTACTTCCAAGACTAATGTGAAAAGGTATGGACTTAAGGATGATCCCTGGTGTAATCCTATACCAATAGGGAATTCCTCTGTCACACCACCTTGAGTCTTCACACTAGTTGTGGCCCCATCATACATGTCTTTAATTACCCGAATATATGCGATCCTTACTCTCTTCTTTTCTAAAACCTTCCATAAGACCTCCCTTGGTACCCTATCATACGCTTTTTCCAAATCAATAAACACCATATGTAGATCCCTTTTATTACTACGATACCTCTCCATCATCCTTCTTAATAGGTATATCGCTTCAGTGGTAGATCTGCCTGGCATAAATCCAAATTGGTTCTCTGTTACTTGTGTCTCTTTTCTCAACCTCCGTTCTATCATCACCCTTTCCCATAACTTCATAGTATGACTCATAAGCTTAATCCCTCTATAGTTTCTGCAACTTTGTATATCCCCCTTATTCTTGTAGATAGGTACCAATGTGCTCTTTCTCCACTCATCAGGCATCTTCTTTGACCTTAACATCTCATTAAAAAGCATGGTTAACCAGTTGATGTCTTTTTCTCCAAGACCCTTCCAAACCTCAATCGGAATATTATCAGGTCCTACTGCCCTGCCATTTTTCATCTGCTTTAGAGCCTCTTTTACCTCGAAGTCTCGAATCCTTCGATAGTAGTCAAAGTTTTGATCTTCTTCCCTTGTGCATAATCGACCAAGGCTCGGAAGAGTCTTCTGTCCCTCATTAAATAACTCGTAGAAGTAGCTCTTCCACCTTTCATTAATCTTCTCCTCTTGAGCCAATACCTCTCCATCTTTATCCTTTATGCACTTAACCTGATCCAAATCTCTCGTTCTTCTTTCCCGGCTCTTTGCGATTCTATATATACCTTTTTCTCCTTCTTTCGTGCCCAAAGACTGGTAGAGACCCTCATATGCTCTTGTTCTTGCTTCATTTACAGCCACTTTTGTCTCTTTCTTATCCGCCTTATATTTTTTCCAATTATCTGCATTGCGGCATAAAGACCACTCTTTAAAGCATTCCCCTTTTATCTTTATCTTTTCTTGTATACTCACATTCCACCACCAGGACTCCTTGTCTCTTGGTCCTATTCCTTTAGATTCACCAAAACTTTCTTTTGCGGTTCTTCTAATAACTTCTGCCATCTCCCTCCACATCTCTTCCGCGCTTCCATTCCCATCCCACTTTGCCTCTTCTCCTACCCGTCTTAGGAAGCTTCTTTGTTCCTCACCTTTCATCCGCCACCACCTTGTCCTTGGGTTCTTCGTATGATGTCTTTTCCAAAACTTTTGCTCAACGCGAAAATCCATGACGAGCACCCTATGTTGTGTTGTCAAACTCTCTCCCGGGATAATTTTACAGTTAATGCAAAATTTCCGGTCGACTCTCCTCAACAAGAAGAAGTCGATTTGAGAGCTTGTCATGCCACTCTTATAGGTTATAAGATGTTCATCTTCATCCAATCCCAGAATCCTACTAGGAATACCACAGACAAGGTTTAGACTTTCCGGATTCTCAAGGACGCTGCCAATGGATTCTAGCTTATGCCACGGAGATTCCGATTAAGGAATCTAAGAGATACTCATTCAATCTAATGTAGAACGGAGGTGGTTGTCAGGAACACGTTCATAGGTTGAGAATGGTGATGAGTGTCACGGATCATCACATTCATCATAATAAGGTGCAAATGAATATCTTAGATAGGAACAAACATGATTGAATAGAAAACAGAAATACTGGCATTAATTCATCGAGGCACAGCAGAGCTCCTCACCCCCAACAATGGAGTTTAGAGACTCATGCCGTCAAAAAGGTACAAAGTTTAGATCTGAAATGTCATGAGATCCAAAATAAATCTCTAAAAGTTGTTTAAATACTAAACTAGTAACCTAGGTTTACAGAAAATGAGTAAACTATGATAGGCGGTGCAGAAATCCACTTCAGGGGCCCACTTGGTGTATGCTGGGGTTGAGACTAAAGCTTCTCACGTGCATAAGGCTGTTTTGGGCGTTCAACGCCACCTCTGAATCCAATTCTGGCGTTGAACTCCAACTTCTAACTTGTTTCTGGCATTGGATGCCAGACAGCAGCATGGAACTGGCGTTGAATGCCCGTTTACGTCATCTATCCTTGAGCAAAGTATAGACTATTATATATTTCTGGAAAGCCCTAGATGTCTACTTTCCAACGCAATTGGAAGCGCGCCATTTGGAGTTCTGTAGCTCCAGAAAATCAACTTTGAGTGCAGGGAGGTCAGAATCTAACAGTATCAGCAGTCCTTTTTCAGCCTAAATCAGATTTTTGCTCAGCTCCCTCAATTTCAGCCAGAAAATACCTGAAATTACAGAAAAATACACAAACTCATAGTAAAGTCCAGAAATATGAATTTTGCCTAGAAAATAATGAGAATAAACTAAAAACTAACTAAAATATACTAAAAACTATATGAAATTAACCCCAAAAAGCGTATAAAATATCCGCTCATCACAACACCAAACTTAAACTGTTGCTTGTCCTCAAGCAACTAGATAAATAAAATAGAATACAAATAATTTAATAAGCAAGAATATCTCAGAGTTTTTGAGTGAAGCTCAGATTCTAATTAGATGAGCGGGACTAGTAGCTTTTTGGCTTCTGAACAGTTTTGGCATCTCACTTTATCCATTGAAGCTCAGAGTGATTGGCATCTATAGGAACTTAGAATTCAGATAGTGTTATTGATTCTCCTAGTTCAGTATGTTGATTCTTGAACACAGTTCCTCTAGTCTGCGGGTTGCTTGGTCCTTCAAGAGATAATTTCTGGCGCTTCAATTCCCTTAAGTCGCGCCCTTGCTCCTCCTGTTCTTTAATCAAATAGCAAAGAATGATACTTTGTTCCTTCTGTTCTTTTATTATTTGTTCCATAGCTTCTTGCATCTTGGTAACTGATGTTTCAAGATACTCCCAGTATTCAGATTGAGGGATTTCTGGGAGAAATTCCTGTGTTTTCTTCTTGATGGGGTCATCCTGTGCTTGTTGTTTTTCCATTGATGCTTTGGTGATTGGTCGCTCAATTGAGATATACTCAGTTATTCCCTCCTTACTCCAGCGTCCTTGCAGAGCATAGAAATCAAGCTTGGATAAGCCAACCTGGCATCTTTGGAATTTTTATTTGCAATTTTGTAAAATTCAGTTGAAATCAGTTGATGAACTTCCACTTCTTTTCCCATCATGATGCAATGGATCATCACTGCTCTTCTAATAGTGACTTCAGAACGGTTGCTAGTGGGCAGCAGAGAATGGCCAATAAAATCCAGCCATCCTCTGGCGACTGGTTTGAGATCTTCTCTTTTGAGTTGATTAGGAACACCCTTCATGCTGGTGGTCCACCTGGCTCCAGGGATGCATATGTCCTCTAGAATCTTATCCAGGCCCTTGTCTGCTCTCATCATTCTCCTATTGAAGGAGTCTGGATCATCTTTCAGCTGAGGTAGCTTTAAGATCTCAAACTTAGAGGTTTGCTTGTCCTCAAGCAAAAAGAAAAGAAAGGAGAGGGAGAGAAGGAGAGCTAGGTGCAATGGTGGATGGGAAGGGAGGGAGGCCGAACCCATATTTAAAGGGAGAGGGGGGTGGGTTTTTGAAAAATAGGGAGAAAGATAAGATAGAAGATATGATTTTTAGAAAAAATATGATAAGAAAAGATATGATTTAAAATTGGAAAGATATGAAAGATATTTGAAAAAGATAGATTTGGAATTTTGAAAAAGATAGTATGGAGATTTGAAAAAGATATTGCTTAGTTGAAAAGATTTTTGAATGAAAAGAGAGAGATTTGTTTTGAAAAATTTGAAAAAGAGTTGAGTTGGATTGAAAAAAAGGATTTGTGCTTATGGATTAAGATATATTTAATATTTTTAAAGAAGGGTTTTTAGAAATTAGGGATTTTAGAAATCAGGGTTCTTAACATGTTTATGCAAGAAATCATGAATTGAAACATGAAAATTAGGATTAAGATGAAAAATATGAAGAAAAAACGAATTTACCTCCTCCCCACCATCCTGGCGTTTGAACGCCCAAACGCTGCATGTTTTGGGCGTTCAACGCCCAAATGCTGCATCTCCTGGGCGTTCAACGCCCAGCTGCTGCTTATTTCTGGCGTTGAACGCCAGGAAGTCCTTTGTTACTGGGCGTTTTTTTGAACGCCCAGAACGCTGTAAATCTGGTGTTAAACGCCCAGATGGCTATCCTTACTGGCGTTCAACGCCCAGTGGATGCTTCTGTTGGGCGTTGAACGCCCAAAACAGACTTTTACTGGCGTTTTCTTGCCAGTGAGCTCTTTTTTCTCTGTTTTGCGTGCAGAATCCTTCTGTAACCCTGTGAACTTATACAATTGACTCTTTACCTTAGGATCAATGAACTTTATATAAACAGATCAATGAAAACAAATAAAATCAAGAATAGGGCAAAATGCTTAGAGGAAGTGATGCCCCATGGCTGGGTTGCCTCCCAGCAAGCGCTTCAAGCGCTTCTTTAGCTGGACCTTGCTGAGCTTTTAATCTAGCTTCAGCCTTGAGCACTCTTGCTCAACATTGCCTTCAAGATAGTGCTTGATTCTCTGTCCATTAACAATGAACTTCTTATCAGAATCAATATCTTGAAGCTCCACATAACCATATGGTGATACACTTGTAATCACATATGGTCCCCTCCACCGGGACTTCAGTTTCCCGGGGAATAGCCTGAGCCTAGAGTTAAACAACAGAACCTTTTGTCCTGGTTCAAAGATTCTAGATGACAGCTTCCTGTCATGCCATTTTTTTTATTTTTCTTTATAAAGCTTGGCATTTTCGAAAGCAGTGAATCTGAATTCTTCTAGCTCATTTAGCTGGAGCAATCTTTTTTCTCCAGCTAATTTGGCATCAAAATTCAGGAATCTGGTTGCCCAGTAGACTTTATGTTCCAGTTCCACGGGCAGGTGACAAGCCTTACCATACACAAGTTGGTAAGAAGAGGTCCTTATGGGAGTCTTGAATGCTGTTCTGTAAGCCCACAGAGCATCA
>NC_029785.2:48837979-48930243 GCF_000816755.2 Arachis ipaensis | reverse complement strand
TTTTTGGAGGAACTTCAGCACTGTTTTAGTATCATTGGTGGGTGTGGCAATGGCCTCTACCCATTTTGATACGTAGTCAACAGCCACCAGAATATAAGTGTTTGAGTATGATGGTGGAAAAGGTCCCATGAAGTCAATTCCCCATACGTCAAACAACTCAATCTCCAAGATTCCTTGTTGAGGCATGGCGTAACCATGAGGCTGATTACCAGCTCTTTGGCAACTGTCACAGTTACGTACGAACTCTCAGGAATCTTTATAGAATGTGGGCCAATAGAAGCCACATTGGAGGACCTTGGTGGCTGTTCGCTCACCTCCGAAATGGCCTCCATATTGTGATCCATGGCAATGCCATAGGATCCTCTGTGCTTCTTCTCTAGGCACACATCTCTGGATTATTCCGTCTGTACATCTCTTAAAGAGATAGGGTTCATCCCACAAGTAGTACTTTGCATCAGTAACTAATTTTTTCTTTTGTTGCCTGTTGTACTCTTTGGGTATGAACCTTGCAGCTTTATAGTTTGCAATGTCTGCAAACCATGGTGTTTCCTGAGTGGCAAATAAATGCTCATCCGAAAAAGTCTCAGAGATCTCAGGAGAGGGGAGGGACGTCCCTTCTACTGGCTCTATCCGGGACAGATGATCAGCCACTTGGTTCTCTGTCCCTTTTCTGTCTCTTATTTCTATATCAAACTCTTGCAAAAGCAACACCCATCTTATGAGCCTGGGTTTTGAATCCTGCTTTGTGAGTAGATATTTGAGAGCAGCATGGTCAGTATACACAATCACCTTTGATCATACCAAGTATGATCTAAACTTGTCAATGGCTTAAACTACTACAAGTAATTCTTTTTCTGTGGTTGTGTAATTTTTTTGGGCATCATTTAAAACGTGGCTAGCATAATAAATAACGTGCAGAAGCTTGTCATGCCTCTGCCCCAGCACTGCACCAATGGCGTGATCACTGGCATCACACATTAGCTCAAATGGTAATGTCCAGTCTGGTGCAGAAATAATTGGTGCTGTGACCAGCTTGGCTTTCAGCGTTTCAAACGCTTGCAGATACTCTGTGTCAAACACAAATGGCGTGTCAGCAGCTAGCAGATTGCTCAGAGGTTTTGTGATTTTTGAAAAATCCTTTATAAACCTCCTATAGAATCCTGCATGCCCCAGAAAGCTTCTGATTGCCTTAACATTGAAGTTTTTGAGGATAAGGTATCTTGGCTTTATATTCCTCAACCTTAGTTGCTGTAAGTTTATTTCCTACAGAAGTGGTTGAGGAAGCCTTTTTAGATGGGTTGTCATCAGCACTTGTGTGTGTCTGGTCCCTCACTGGCAATTGAATGCCAGAGCTAGGATCTGGAGTGGCGTTAGACGCCAGCTTCCCAGTTCTTCCTGGCGTCTGAACGCTAGAACTGTGCTCCTTTTGGGCGTTCAACGCCAGATCTTTGCTTGTTTCTGGCGTTGAATGCTAGTCCTGAGCATGGTCTGGGCGTTCAGCGCCAGCCTTCCACCAAATTTCTGGCGTTTTAGCACCAGAATTATTTTTCCCTGGGCTCTTAATGTCCTCTGGTGGATTTTGGATGGGTTGCTCATTTCTTGGCTTCTTGCTGCCTTGAGGTGGGGTATTTAATGTTTTTCCACTTCTTAATTGGACTGCTTGGCATTCTTCTGTTATTTGTCTTGACAGCTGCTGCTTTGTTTGCTTCAATTGTTCTTCCATATTTATATTAGCCATCCTTGTCTCTTGTAGTTTATCCTTGAATTCAGCTAACTGCTTTGTTAGAAAATCTAATTGTTTATTGAATTCAGCAACTTGCTCTGCAGGACTGAGTTCAGCAGTTACTGTTTTAGCCTCTTCTTTCATGGAAGGGTCACTGCTGCTTAAGTACAGATGCTGATTTCTAGCAACTGTATCAATGAGCTCTTGAGCTTCTTCAATTGTCTTTCTCATGTGGATAGATCCACCAGCTGAGCAATCTAAAGAGATCTGAGCTCTTTCTGTAAGCCCATAATAGAAGATGTCTAACTGAACCCACTCTGAGAACATTTCAGAGGGGCATTTTCTTAGCATCTCTCTGTATCTCTCCCAAGCATCATAAAGAGATTCATTATTTCCTTGTTTAAAGCCTTGGATGTCCAGCCTTAGCTGTGTCATCCGTTTTGGAGGGAAGTATTGATTCAGGAATTTTTCTGTCAGCTGTTTCCATGTCCTTATGCTAGCCTTAGGTTGGTTATTTAACCACCTCTTGGCTTGGTCTTTTACAACAAATGGAAACAGTAATAATCTATAGACATCCTGATCTACTTCCTTATCATGTACTGTGTCAGCAATTTGTAAAAACTGTGCCAGAAACTCTGTAGGTTCTTCTTGTGGAAGACCGGAATACTGGCAGCTTTGCTGTACCATGATAATGAGCTGAGGATTCAACTCAAAGCTACTGACTCCAATGGAGGGTATGCAGATACTACTCCCATATGAAGCAGTAGAGGGGTTAGCATATGACCCCAGAGTCCTCCTGGACTGTTTATTTCCACTTAGATCCATGATGGAGAAAGGGAAATGATGTAAAATAAAAAAAATGTATTTATTTTTTTTATTTATTTAATTATTTCGAAAATAAATTAAAATAAAATAAATAAAAATAGGTGAAGATTTTCGAAAAAATGAGGAGAGAGAAAGTGGTCAAGAAATTTTGAAAAAGATATGAATTGAAAAAGATTTTAAATTTTGAAAAAAAAAATCTGAATTTTAAAAATAATTTTCAAAAATTTGTTTTAAAAATAGAGAGAAAAGATATTTTTGAATTTAAGGAGGAGAGAGAGAAACAATAAGATAGCCCAAGATTTAAAATTTTTAGATCTAATGCTCCTTGTTTTCGAAAATTCTGGAGGGAAAACACCAAAGAACACCAAACTTAAAAATTTTAAGACCAAGACGCAAGGAGAACTCAAGAACACTTTGAAGACTCACAAGAACACAAGAACATGAAGAAAGAACACCAAACTTAAAATATTTAGAAAACCAAACTAAAATTTTCGAAAAACAAAGAAAAATCAACAAGAAAACCCCAAACTTAAAGTTTGGCACAAGATTTATTCAAAGAAAAATTATTTTTGAAAAAGATTTTGAAAATAAGATAGCCAATTACTAAGAACATAAGCACCACGCTCTAACTAATTGAGCTATAAATTTAAAGTGTTTTAACAAGGTATAAATAATAAAAGACTCTAAACCAAAAAGACAAATTTTTTTCCTAATCTAAGCAACAAAATAAACCGTCAGTTGTCCAAACTCAAACAATCCCCGGCAACAGCGTCAAAAACTTGGTGCACGAAAATTACTTCACACTATGTAATTCCGCACAACTAACCAGCAAGTGCACTGGGTCGTCCAAGTAATACCTAACGTGAGTAAGGGTCGATCCCACGGAGATTGTTGGCTTGAAGCAAGCTATGGTTATCTTGCAACTCTTAGTCAGGATATTAATTAGTGGCTATCAATTGACTTGCAAATGAATAAGAGAGCATGAATTAAAGGGTACTTGTTATGCAGTAAATGAGAATATGTTGGAGTTTTGGAGATGCTTTGCCTTTTGAATCTCTGCTTTCTCTCTATCTTCTTCTTCACGCACGCACGTCCCTCCTATGGCAAGCTGTGTGTTGGAGGATCACCGTTGTCAATGGCTACCATCCTTCCTTTAAGTGAAAATGGTCCAGGTGCGCTGTCACCGCACGACTAATCATCTGTAGGTTCTCGATCATACCGGAATAGGATTCGCTATCCTTTTGCGTCTGTCACTACGCCCCGCACTCGCGAGTTTGAAGCTCGTTACAGTCATCCAATCCCAGAATCCTACTAGGAATACCACAGACAAGGTTTAGACTTTCCGGATTCTCAAGGACGCTGCCAATGGATTCTAGCTTATGCCACGGAGATTCCGATTAAGGAATCTAAGAGATACTCATTCAATCTATTGTAGAATAGAGGTGGTTGTCAGGCACACGTTCATAGGTTGAGAATGGTGATGAGTGTCACGGATCATCACATTCATCATAATAAGGTGCAAATGAATATCTTAGATAGGAACAAACATGATTGAATAGAAAACAGAAATACTGGCATTAATTCATCGAGGCACAGCAGAGCTCCTCACCCCCAACAATGGAGTTTAGAGACTCATGCCGTCAAAAAGGTACAAAGTTTAGATCTGAAATGTCATGAGATCCAAAATAAATCTCTAAAAGTTATTTAAATACTAAACTAGTAACCTAGGTTTACAGAAAATGAGTAAACTATGATAGATGGTGCAGAAATCCACTTATGGAGCCCACTTGGTGTGTGATGGGGCTGAGACTAAAGCTTCTCATGTGCATAAGGCTGTTTTGGGCATTCAACGCCAGCTCTGGATCCAATTCTGGCGTTGAACTCCAACTTCTAACTTGTTTCTGGCGCTGGACGCCAGACAGCAGCATGGAACTGGCGTTGAACGCCAGTTTACGTCGTCTATCCTTGAGCAAAGTATGGACTATTATATATTGCTGGAAAGCCCTGGATGTCTACTTTCCAACGCAATTGGAACTGAACCATGTGGAGTTCTGTAGCTCCAGAAAATCCACTTTGAGTGCAGGGAGGTCAGAATCTAACAGCATCAGCAGTCCTTTTTCAGCCTAAATCAGATTTTTGCTCAGCTCCCTCAATTTCAGCCAGAAAATACCTGAAATTACACAAAAACACACAAACTCATAGTAAAGTACAGAAATATGAATTTTGCCTAGAAACTAATGAGAATAAACTAAAAACTAACTCAAATATACTAAAAACTATATGAAATTAACCCCAAAAAGCGTATAAAATATCCGCTCATCAACTAGCTTATTTACCCTCGTCCGTTCACGAAAACGCGAGAATCCTTACTCATTTAACACTACATCCGGGCACCGATGCAGCGGCTCTTGCTTTGACACCGTACTCGAGCCATACGGCGCGTTGCAAGTATAGAGTTAAATCTCAATTTGGCCCCTGAAATTTGATCCAATGCTCAGAATGACCCTCATAATTTCGTTGGCCTCAATTAAAACCCTTAAATTTGCAATTATGGCTCCGCCCTATCCCTGCGATCATTTCTGTCACCGGAATGCTGATCTGGCGTAATTGCATGACATGGTGGACACTACTTAAATAACGGTGCATTGGTTTCGTATTCAAACCCTTTGGAAACTCGTATTGTAAGGGTTTTCTTGATGTTTTGCATCTTATGATCGTCGTAGTGGAAAGAAAGAGAGTTTTAACCAAAAAACAACTGAAACGACGTGGTTTCCAAAGGGTTTGGGCGTGAAAACAATGCCCCGTCATTTAAGTAGAGTCCATCGTGTCATGTAATTGTATTAGATCAACATTCCGGTAATGAAGATAATTGCAGGGGCAAGTCAGAGCCACGATTGCAAATTTGAGGGTTCTAATTGGGGCCGTCGAAATTGTGGGGGTCATTCTGAGTATCGGACTAAATTTCAGGGGTCAAATTGAGATTTAACTCTTACCGATACTATAAACTGTATGTCCCTTTTTATTTATTTGCAGAAATATAAACTGTACCTCTATTGTTATAATTAATATACTGTAATGCTACCTATTCTTATTATTCTTTCTTAGGCTTGTTTTTATAAAACTGTTTCATTGTATAATAACATGAAATTGATACCTATAACGTAACAATTTGTTAACAAAATTAATTATTAAATAAAATTATATTAAACATGTCACACATAACTCACTACTCGTTGCACCACTATAACCCGAAATGGCATTTATAAGCTAATTATAAGAAACTGCATGTAGTAATACTGTTTATGTTAAAGATACCTGGGAAGAATTCATTCCCATGTAATGCTTATTTTTATTAACATAAAAATCTAAAGAGGATCCCATATTTTAAAACCCACTAATATTGTTTTTTTTTCTTATTTTTCAAGTGACGTTCACTTAGTGAAGTAAAGCTAGGATGACAAAATAATAACATTGGCAAACTATTTCTGAGGGATGGGACTTAGAAAGTTACTCATTTAATCTTAGCTACATTTTGTGGTCTTTGGCGTGCTCCAAAACCTACAAAATATGAAGAATAACAAGAACAAGAAAAATGTAGGAAATAGTATGAATGAATAAAAATGTGTATTGTATTTTTATTATTGATCAATAATTATAAAGGATGTATATATATAGAAAGAAAAATGTACTGTTCACCAAATTTATATAACAACTATCAAATTTAGAAAAAAAATCATATCCTAATAAAAAAGGTAATTCATACATTTTGGAACAAAAGAAGAAAAGTATGAGCAACAAGAAATAGAAAAATATGAATAAAAAGAAATAACAGAAAAAGAAAGAATTGCTTATTATGAATGTTGAATTTGGGTCTGAATTTTTTTTGTGTTGTTGTTATGTTGGGTTGATAGAGGTTGGTTCAATATGCCCCCACAAGCTAGAGGATAGTATACGTAAAAAATTTTCAGCTTGAATAAGTTGGCATAGAAAGGCTTAGTTGGAAGTGGCTTGGTAAAAATATCTGCAAGTTGACCAGAGGAAGGGACTGGCAGCAACTTCATTACTCCGTCCTGTGCCTTTTGACGCACCAGATGTCAGATGGTAGATCTTTGACTAGTAAGGCACTCTGATGGAGGTCTATCCCAAGAAACATGAAGGAAACCAGCAAATTCAATATCCATAAGAGTTTACAGGTGGTATTAGCAAGAGCATGGTACTCGGCTTCAGTTGATGAGCGTGCAACAGTGGCTTGTTTCTTTGATTTCCAGGAAATAAGGGACTCTCCTAGAAAAAAGCAGTAGCCAGTCAAAGATCGACGCATATCCAGACACCCGGTTCAATCGAAATCGCTAAAACTAGAAATCTGAAGGGATAAACTCCTGGGAAAGAAAAGCCCTCTACCTGGGCTGTTCTTGAGATATCGAAGAACTTGCAAGGCTACCTTATAGTGGTTCTGAGTTGGGGTGGCCATGAACTGACTCAATTATTGGATAGCGTAAGTAATATCTGGCCGAGTGGTGGTGAAATAGACGAGTCAGCCAACCAATCATCGATAAATAAAAGGATCTTGTAGCGGGGAACTATCATCTTGTGAAAGCTTAGTAGTACTATCCATTGGAACCCTAGCAGGCTTGGCTCTCAAAAGACCACAATCATATAACAACTCTAAACAGTATTTATGCTGTGATAAGGAAATTCCCGAATTGGAATGAGCAACTTTAATACCCAAAAAATACTTCAAAGTCTCCAAATCCTTAATTTTAAAATGATCATTCAGAATTTTTTTTATATCTGCCATTTCAGAAACTGAATTACCAGTAAGTACAATATCGTCAACATAAATCAACAAGATACAAAGTTCACTGTCTTTAACTTTAATAAACAAGCTATGATAAAAAATGGTTTGTTGATACCCACAAGAAATAAGTAGAACAGAGAGCTTCTCATACCACATATGGTTGATTGCCGTAAATCGTACAACGACTTAAGAAGTCAGCAGCATTGATTGGACCGACCAGAGAGACCAGGAGGGAGTTCTATATATACAACATCAGACAAATCGCCGAGTAAAAAGGCATTGTTCACGTCTAGCTGCTGTATGGGCCATCGTCGAATGGAAGCTAGAGCGAGAATGATCTGGATAGTCGCAGGTTTGACAATAGGGAAGAATGTAAAATCCTAACACACAGAGCTTTACGACCTCGACACCTCTGATTTACGTCCTTGGCGTAAAGCTCTGTGTGGTAGAGTGTTACAGAGAATGTTTCCAAAAGATCCATGCCCTCTGTCTAAGTGAAACCCTTGGCAACTAAATGGGCTTTGTAACACTTGATTGATCCATCTCGCCGGCATTTGATTTTGTATACCCAACGACAATCAATTGGTTTTACTTGCTGAGGATAATCTACAATGAGCCATGTCTGATTTAATTCTAATGCAGCAAGTTCTTCCTGCATTAGACGCCAATGAGAAACTCCATTGGCTCCCCGAAACGTCTTTAGTTCATGCTCAGAATGCAAGGATGAGATATATGATCTGTGAGAAGGAGACAAAGAGGAGAGGGAAAAAATAGAAGAAATTGGATATCTTGACATTGAGGATGGAGAAATTTGGGGAGTAAGAGAAGTGTTACA
The DNA here is from genome assembly GCF_000816755.2 of Arachis ipaensis. Classification (NCBI taxonomy): domain Eukaryota; kingdom Viridiplantae; phylum Streptophyta; class Magnoliopsida; order Fabales; family Fabaceae; genus Arachis; species Arachis ipaensis. Next base: position 48,922,062 of record NC_029785.2, on the reverse strand, counting down.
TAGGTAATCGGAAAGATAAGTGGGCAGCTTGGTCGGTCGTTGGCTCCGGTGAGGTGGCGATGGAGGTGAAGGAGAGGAAACGGGCAAATCGGTGGAGGAAATGAGGGATCCTTGGTCAGGGGGGTTGGTATAGAGAAGTTGGGGGTAGGAGGAGAAGATGTATGTGAGTGGATTATTATGGTGTGAGGGTCAATATCACAGGACGGGAAAGAAGTGAGAAGAGAGGGAGAAGGGGTTTGATGAGCGAAAACAGAAGCTCACGGATACCGGCAAGTGCACCGAATCATTCAAGTAATTATACCACGGTGAGTGGATATAATTTCCACGAGGATTAAAGGACTGAGAATGCAAATATTGAATTAAATTACTAATTAGATGAATAAAACCTGGATTGGAGAATTGTTGAGGTTTGCTGGAAAGTAAAAGGCTTGAAATTGAGGTTGCTTGAGTGTTGAATGCTTCGGATAGTGAGTGAATTGGGAGAAATCAATGAGAGTGAATGTCTAGGGCTCGGAGATGTTCATGTTCTCAGGAAAATCAAACCTTGTTAACTTAATTATAGAGTTTGCAGATCTCTGTTCATGACGAATCTAAAGTAACCAATTTTCGATGTCTCGACTCCTTGGTTTCTCTTTAATTAACCAACCGCTAATGTCTTGGTCGATCGACAAATTAAAAAGGTTAATTTAAAAAATCCGATTCAGTTCCTCAAAGAGAAAACATAATTTTCGAGAATTGTCCTAATCTGGATTATATGTTACGTATCCTAAACTAGTGTAATAAAAAATCATGTATTGCCGCATGCTTACAAAATCCCCTACGTCTAGTTGATTTAAAAAGTTATGTGAAAGAATTTTCAAGTACGATTTGAAAATCAGTTCTATCGAATTAGTAAACAAATCCAAGACGGGATTAACACACCCTACTAATCCTTTATTGATGAAGAACAAAATACTCAATCATAAACATATTAATGCAAAGCTTTAAAATAAAAGAAAACCTAGATTAGTAAACCATTGAAACACAAATAGAGTTCCTAACCCTTTTGATGGTTTATCAGTGGCTAAGAGAAGGGGGGGAGGGGTTTGAATCTTAGCCACTTTTTTTGCTTATTAAAACTTGCTGGCCTTTGAAATAACTTCTGGAGACTTTTTGCTTTTTATCTCGTACCTAGTCACGAGACTTTTTCTTTTTATCTTGTAACCAGGCAAGAGATATTTTTCAGTTTTATCTCCTATGCAGCAGAAACAGAAATAGAGTAGAAGAGAGAGAGAAAATCACACCACGAAATATCCTGGTTCAGCTGCCAAGTGCAATGTAGCCTACATCCAGTCTCCATCACAACAATGATAGAATTTCACTATAATCATCATGATTATATACACCAATTCTCCCTAGGAACTACCCTTCCTATCCGGGACAAGTCCAGAATCTAAACCCCAATCCTGAACTTGACTTGGTTACTACCAAGCTTTCAACTGCTAAGTGCTAACCCAATTTGCAAGGGGATTCCCACAGAATCATGGTACACAACACAGATGTACAAAGGACCTCTAAACAAGAACAACTTGAAGATTAAGAAAGAACAATGAACACAAATTCGAAAATTTAAAAGAGAATAAAAACATGCAATTGACACCAAACTTAAAATATGAAACTAAACTCAAACAGAAAAACTCAATTATTAGTTTATAAAAATTTTCGAAAAAATTAAAAAGAGAAACTAAGGATTTTAAAAAAAATGTCAACCCAAAACAATAATATAAGACTCTAAACCAAAAAGAAAAATTTTTCCTAATCTAAGCGACAAAATAAACCGTCAGTTATCTAAACTCGAACAATCCCCGGCAACGGCGCCAAAAACTTGGTGCACAAAATTGTGATTTACACTTTTCACAACTCCGCACTACTAACCAGCAAGTGCACTGGGTCGTCCAAGTAATACCTTACGTGAGTAAGGGTCGATCCCACGGAGATTGTTGGCTTGAAGCAATCTATGGTTATCTTGTAAATCTTAGTCAGGAAATTAATTATGATTATCAGTTCAAATTGCGAAAAATAAAAGAGTATGAATTAAATACTTATTATGCAGTAATGGAGAATATGTTAGAGTTTTGGAGATGCTTTGTCTTCTGAATCTCTGTTTTTCCCCTGTCTTCTTCTTTACGCACGCAAGGTTCCTCCTATGGCAAGCTGTATGTTGGTGGATCACTGTTGTCAATGGCTACCATCCGTTCTCTCAGTGAAAATGGTCCAGGTGCGCTGTCATCGCACGGCTAATCATCTGTCGGTTCTCACTCATGCTGGAATAGGATCCATTGATCCTTTTGCGTATGTCACTACGCCCAACCCTTGTAAGTTTGAAGCTCATCACAGTTATTCAATCCCTGAATCCTACTCGGAATACCACAGACAAGGTTTAGACTTTCCGGATTCTCAAGAATGCTGCCAATGGATTCTAGCTTATACCACGAAGATTCTGATTAAGGAATCCAAGAGATACTCATTCAATTGAAGGTAGAACGGAGGTGGTTGTCAGGAACACGTTCATAGGTTAAGAATGGTGATGAGGGTCATGGATCATCACATCCATCATATTGAAGTGCGAATGAACATCTTAGATAGAAACAAGCGTGTTTAAATAGAAAACAGAAATAATTGCATTAATTCATCGAGACACAGCAGAGCTCGTCACCCCCAACAATGGGGTTTAGAGACTCATGCCGTCAAAGAGTACAAAGTTCAGATCTAAAAATGTCATGAGATACAAAATAAATCTCTAAAAGTTGTTTAAATACCAAACTAGTAACCTAGGTTTATAGAAAATGAATAAGCTATGATAGATAGTGTAGAAATCCACTTATGGGGCCCACTTGGTATGTGCTGGGGCTGAGACTTGAGCTTTACACGTGCCTAGGCTGTTTCTGGAGTTAAACGCCAGGTTGTAACCTGTTTTGGGCGTTTAACTCCAACTTGTAACCTGTTTCTGGCGTTTAACGCCAGAATGCAACATGGAACTGGCGTTGAACGCCAGTTTATGTCATTTATCCTTGAGAAAAGTATGAACTATTATATATTTCTGAAAAGCCCTGGATGTCTACTTTCCAACGCAATTGAGAGCGTGCCATTTGCGCTCTTGTAGCTCCAAAAAATTTATTTCGAGTGCAGGGAGGTCAGAATTCAACAGCATTTGCAGTCCTTTTTTAGCCTGAATCAGATTTTTGCTCAGCTCCCTCAATTTCAGTCAGAAAATACCTGAAATTATAGAAAAATACACAAACTCATAGTAAAGTCCAGAAATATAAATTTTCCTAGAAACTAATAAAAATATACTGAAAACTAACTAAAACATACTAAAAACTACATGAAATTAACCCCAAAAAGCGTATAAAATATCCGCTCATCAAAGTGCATGAAAGATTGATAAAATCCACTCAATTGAGCACAAGATAAACCATAAAATAGTGGTTTATCAACTTCCCCACACTTAAACAATAGCATGTCCTCATGCTAAGCTCAAGAGAAGCTATAAGGGAGTGAAGAGGAATGGTAGAATGTATGAAATGCAACCTATCTACGTGAATGCAACTAAATGCAAAATGCTTTTACCTACTTGGTGAAAAGTAAATAAATCTTTCAAGAACAAATATGAACTGGATTTCACTAATTCAAATCACAAAAATAAAGTACAAGTAAACTTGCAGAAGAAAATAGCTTATGAAAGCCGGGAACAAAGAATCGAGCATCGAATCCTCACCGAAAGTGTATACACTCTAATCACTCAAGTGTTTAAGGTTCGATTCTCTCAATTCTCTACTAACCTTGCTTTCTAAGTAAAGATATATAACACCCAATTCTTAAACCAAACGTTTCCAAACTAACTTTTTCCACTTAAATCATAAGCACTCTCACTAGTCTAAGCTAACCAAGGATTCAAATTAAGGACATTATTGTTTTTCACTTAGAGTTAATGATGTGCTAAAGTAAAGAATAAAAGGGGTAAAATAGGCTCAAATTGGTTTGCAAGGGATAATGAAAGGTAAGGCCATATGGGTATGTAAGCTCAGTGAAACAAGGCCTCAATCATATAAGTGCATGCATACATCAAACCATGGAAATATAGAATTAAGCAAGACAAATATCACAATTTTAGAGAGAAAAATACACACCAAAAATAAAATATTGGTTGATAAAATGCAACCAATCAAGTAAGCTCAAAATCTCACAGGTTTTGTGTGTTCGAGCTCTAAACCATGTTCCAAAATAATATTTCTTCAAACAAATTTTTCAAAAAGTTTATTTCAAATTAGTGAAATGTTATAAAAATATGCACAAAATCAAATAAATATGCAATCAAACATGCAAATGCAACAATGAACAAACAAATAAAGTAATATATTGGTGTTGAGAATAAAATAACTAACCCATGGTGATCGGTATCGACCTCCTCACACTTAAAAATTGCACCGTCCTCGGTGCATGCTGAGATGTGCAGGTGGACGGGCTGCTACAACTGATGCTTTTCTCTAGAGATTTTGCAGATGGACTTGTCTGTTGCTCCATTGAGAAGTTCTTTTCCTTTTCTTTTCCGGTGGCCATCCTGAAAGAAGAGGAAAAGAAGAAAAGTAACCCAGAAAAAAAGATAGAAAACAAATAAAATATGGGTGTTAATGTCAAATAATAAGGGTCTCAATTACATGGTAGCTACAACATGCAAGAGAGAAGACAATAGAAGCAAATGTCATATCAATAGTACAAAAATTGCAACAAAGGGGAAGAGAATGTGGATAATGCAAGATAGTATAAGCTCATGTCAATGCAAAAGGAATACCGGTATTATAAAATTAACATTGACTTATGATTAATAATACTCGACAATGGGAGATAAGTCACTAAGCACCAAAATAATTCAAGAAAAGATGCAATAGTTGAATAAGAAAATTTAACACCAATGGAAAAATAATAAATTTAGAAAATAAAAATATGCACAAAATTAAAATACAATGAATGAAAGTATGCAAATAAATAAAATAGAATGGAAGTGAAGAGGGATGAGAAGTTAAAGAGATGAAGAAGAAGTAAGTAAGAAAGAAAGAAGAAAGAAGAAAAGATAGAAGGAATTAGGATTAGAAAAGAAAAGATAAGATAATTAGTGCTGATCTGGATAAGTTGTGTGGCGCAGGCGACGCGGACGCGTGGATCACGCGTTCGCGTGATTGGCGATAATTTCAAGTGACGCAGACGCGTGGGGCACGTGTTCGCGTGACTTGATTTGTGCGAATGGCGCGAGGGCAGCCATGCGTTCGCGCGACTCTCTGTTTAAATCTCATTTTGCCAAAATTTAGGGTGACACGTGCACGTGGGTGACGCGCACGCGTGAATGGCCTTTCTTTTAAAAATGACGCGGACGCGTGGGGCACGCGTTCGCGTGGTAGGGCTTGTGCTTCTAGCATGGTTCCAGCCCCACTCCATCATAACTTACTGCCATATACCCATTTACGTCGATTTCACAGGGCCACGTGTTCGCGTGGGTGACGCGGACGCGTGGGGAGGCTATTTCGCAAACGACGCGAACGCGTCAGCGACACAGTCGTGTGGTCATATTTGTGCCTAAGGCACGCCTCCAGCCACGCTTTCGCGTGACTCCCTGTTTACTTTTCTTTTCTTCATAACGCACCTCTGACACGGACGCGTCAGCGACGCTTACGCGTTGCGTACGTACTTTTTTTTTTTAAATAATAGGCAGTATGCAGAATGCAAAATGCAGAATGTAGATGACTATGCAGAAATTATGAATGAACACTAGTAAAAATAATAAAATAAAATAAGATTAAGAATAAAAAAGGAACGATTATACCATGGTGGGTTGTCTCCCACCTAGCACTTTTAGTTAAAGTCCTTAAGTTGGACATTTGGTGAGCTCCTTGTCATGGTGGCATATGCTTGAACTCATCCAGGAATCTCCACCAATGTTTGTACTTCCAGTAACCTCCGGGATCCCAAATTAGACGCATAAAGTCTTCAAGCAAGTTGAAGCAAGTGACAAGGTTCCAAGAGTGTTGATTGTTGGGATGAATTCTAGGATCCCAAACCTTGCTTTTGCACCTGTCTTCTTATTGATCATCATGATTCCATCCGGGTAGCAAGCAATCTGAATTTTCACTAAAGCGGCCAAACAACTTCCTAGACCCATTCAGTTGAGCTTTACACCAACCTTTGCATTTAAACTTTGAGCTTTCCACTATATTGAATCTTGCATGACAACTCTTACCACTAACCATCTCCCTCTTACTCTTATAGCCACAAAGAGTTCTAAGTTGACCATCTGTCTCAAGTAAACCATATTCAAGTGGAATGAGAAAGCTAAGGGATATGAATTTTACCCACTTGAATGTTGTATTGGATGGTAATGGCTTAGGCGGAGAGGTCTCCAACAACTTTGGCAAGGTGATTTCAAGCTCCACTCCCTTGTGTTCTTCTTTGACAACTTCCACCTCTTTGCAAACTTCTTCAATTCCAACCTCTTCCTCTTGGTAGCTTTCTTCCAAATCAAACTCTTCCTTATGGCTTACCAAGGGCATGGGAGGTTGTGCTTCCTCTTCTTTAATCTCCATCTCTTGATCAACCTCTGCAAAGTCTTCAACCATGATATGCCTTGGAGGTTGTACACCTTCTTCAACATCAAATTCAAACATCTTGGAAGGAGGTTCTATGACTAGACTTTCCCATGGAGGTTCTGTATCTCCTAAGTCTTCAACCACTTTTTCCTCTTCAATAATTACTGCTTTGTCCAGTTGTTTTAGTATAAAATCGTACTCATCCTTGATTATTTTCTTTCCATGATAACTCCTTTCAACTACTCCTTCATCTTCGAGGGTCTCTCCTACCTCCATATTTTGGGCTTCCTCTTGCTCTAAGACAAAATCAGACTCCCCCTTGTTGTCTTCCTTCACTAATTCTTCAACCACTCCTTCAACTTCAAGGGTTTCTACTACCTTCATCTGTAGGGCCTCCTCTAGCTTCTTATGAAGTATGAATTCGCGAAGATGATTCCTTCTTTCTTGTTCCATATCAATAGCATAATTGGGATCATCTTGCTCTTGGATTGATGGATGTGGGTGCTCTTCCATGGAGGGTGGTGATGGGATGGGAAGATTATTATGTGGTTGAAAAGGAAGCGCACTAAAACTTGAGGGTTGAATATTGGAGGTAGAGGATTGGTCCATGCGAAATATAAGATTTTGGAGTGTAGATGTGAGACCAATGATGTTAGAGATGAATGTGTTGTTATCCGATGGAGGTTGGGGTGGATAGGAGGGTTCATTTGTTGGGAGAGAGGGCTCATAATACGGAGGTGGTTCTTCTTAATAAGGATATGGAGATGGTGAATATTGAGGTGGTGGTTTCGGGTGTGGTTTATATGGTGGTTGGTGTGGTGGATAAGGATTAGGGTCATATGGGGGTGTTTGGTGGCAAGGTGCTTGTGAGTATGGTGGTCCAGAGTTGTGTTGAGGAGGTGGTTCATAAGCATATGGTGGGACTTGTTGGTTATAGTGCATTGGAGGGGGTTGTTGGCAAGAGGGTTGATCAAATCCTTGTGGCTCCTCCCATTTTTGATTTTTCCAACCTTGATGCCTATTTTCATTATAGTTTCCATTCCTTACAACAACATTGGAACCAAACTTGAAACCAGAGGGGTGAAAATTCATAGTAGCTAATAAAAATTAAAAACAAAAACAAATAAACAAGCAAAGGAAAATAAAATAAAATAAAATAAATAAGAGAAAGGTTTAAAAAAGATTTGATTTTAAGATTAGAAAAGATAAGATAAGTTAGGTAAGAGAAGATAAGTTTTTAATTTAAAAGGTTTTGAAATTTAAATTTTTGAATTTGAAAATTAAATTTTGAATTTTAAATTTTGAAATTTGAATTTTGAAAAAGTCAACAATATAAGATAAGGATTTGAAAAAGATTTAAAATTTTGAAAAGGTTTTATTTTTTAAAATTTTAAATTACCTTTTCAAAATTTTAAACTTAAATTTTGAAATTTGAAATTTGAATTTTGGAATTTATATATTGAAATTTGAAATTTGATTTTTGAAATAAGATAAGATAAGATTTTGAAAAAGATATGATTTTTGAAAAGATTTGAATTTTGAAATTTAAAACTAAGATAAGATAAGATAAAATTTTTAAAATAAAAATCTGAAATATTTTTTTTCGAAAAAAATCAATTTAAAAGTAAATATTTACAATAACCAATAATAAGGCACATGTTTGCAATTCCCTAGCAATGGCGCCATTTTGAAGAACGAAACTCTCGCGCGATCTAGAATTTTCACAAATAAATTCCCGTTGTAAGTATAGCTTCTAGACCGACAAGAATTCCTTTCTTACAAAAGTTTGGTTGACACAAGTAACAAAACCCAATAAAATTTATAACCGAAGTATTTAAACCTCGGGCCGTCTTCTCAAGGAATTACAGGGAGGTATGATTTATTCTTGGTTATGTAAAAAGATATGTTTTTGGGTTTTTTTAAAATAAGGAACAAGTAATTTAAATGACAAGAAAAATAAATTAATAATAATAAAATCTCTTGGCAAGGTATAAGAAATTGAGGTCCTATCCTAGTTATCCTTATTAGGTGTGATGAGAATTGGATTTTGCTCCCACTTTAATTAACCTCTAACTATGAAGGTAAGTTAAGTGGATGAATCAATTTGATTCCTTAGGTCCTAGTCAATTCCTAAGAAAAGACTAGAGTTATTGGAATTCAAATCAATCAGCAAAGAATTCCAATTTTCAATCAACAGCTGAGTTTGATAACTCAAGTGTTACCAATTACTTAACCAAAGCAAAGCGGGAAAATAAATCTACTCGAATAAAAATGCCTTCAGATGGGAAGCAACAGTAGCATAAATAAAAGAAAGAAATCTTAAATATGAAATACCTCAAATTGCATTAATTAAGAAAATCATAACATGAATGGTTCATAAGCCAAATTGGCAACATAAATAATTAAACAGTGAGATAGACAAATCAAAGCACTAGAATAAATAAAAGTAAAAGAGAAATTAAATTAAAGGAATATTGAACCTGTAATTGAAGAGATAACCATAAAATAAGAGAAATCCTAAATCCTAAATCCTAAGAGAGAGGAGAGAACCTCTCTCTCTAAAACTACATCTAATCCTAGAATTGTGTATATTGAATGTTCCATGAATGAATGGATACATTCCCTCACTTTATAGCCTCTAATCTGTGTTTTCTGGGCCGAAAACTGAGCCAGAAACAGTCTAGAAATCGCTGATTACGAATTCTGTCACGCTGATTTTTGTCACTGCAATGCATCTGCGTGGAGCACGCGTTCACGTCACCTATCTGTACGGCCACTATGATAAATTATATATCATTTCGAAGCCCCGGACATTAGCTTTCCAACGCAACCAGAACCGCATCATTTGGACCTTTGTAGCTCAAGTTGTGACTGTTTTAGTGCGAGAGGGTTAGGCTGACAGCTTTGCAGTTCCTTCAACTTCTTGTATTCCTTCCACTTTTGCATGCTTCCTTTCCATCCTCCAAGCCATTCCTGCCCTGTAATATCTGAAATCACTTAACACACATATCAAGGCATCGAATGGTAATAAGAGAGGATTACTATTAGCAAATATAATGCCAAAGAAGCATGTTTTCAATCATAGTACAAAATCAGGAAGGAGAATGTAAAACATGCATTTTGTATGAACAAGTGTATGAAAGATTGATAAAATCCACTCAATTGAGCACAAGATAAACCATAAATTAGTGGTTTATCACCCACACGTACGCGTGGATCCCAAATTTTCATTTCCCAAGCCAAAAACCCGAGAGTTGTGCGTGAAGTGTGCCAACTTTGTGTCTTCACCCACGCGTACGCGTGACTCACGCGTACACGTCGCTCTCTGGATAATCCATTGACGCGCACGCGCGACCCACGTGTACACATCGCTCCCATTTCACCACCCCACGCACGCACATCGTTGCACGCGCACGCGTGGATGCCCCTCTTTCACACACTCCTTTTCTTCTCTCCTTTCCATTTCTTTCCTTATTCTCTCTTCTTCTCTTCTCTCACCCATCACCCAACACTACCAAACACCATCTATAACCATTCTATAGTTAGTGTCTAGTTAGTTTAATTTTCATTTCATTTTCTCTTTTTCCCTGATAAGTGTTGGATTATTAATTTTGTTTACTGTTTATTGCCGCTGATTATTGAGGAGATGTTAGTTTAACATCATTGTTGTTAATTGTTATTGTTGGATTTCATTGTTGAGGTTACAAATTGTCACTTGAGTTGAGTTTTTAATGCTTCATTTTATGAATACCAAGTGAATGACATTGCCTTCAAGTTTTTTAAATCTTTTGAGTTGCATGATTTGGCCACCATGTGATTTGAATTCTTTTCTTTGATTAGGCAATTTCTTGATGGATGTTGTGCATTTCTCTTAATGTGCTGTATTTCTTGATCATATGCATCCATATGTTGTTTTTGGCTTGAATGCTTTCATGCTTCTTTATTTCTTGTTTGGTTGTTTAACCTACGAGTTAAGAGTATCTCAAGCACATTAGGATGAGTGAAGTGCATGTTCCTTTTTTTTTGTATAATTGTGGCATAGTTCGTTTTATGCTAGTGTGTGTTCTAAACTGTATGCAACTTAGAATGCACACTTACCTTTATCCATGTCACACCAACTCACTCGCTTCATTCTAGTGATTAGTACCTCACTCCAACAATGTATGCTTCCTTGCTTTTGCATTTACTTTTCTTACTATCCTGTCTTCTATTTTTAGGATGAGTCATTATAGGCAAAAAATGGAAGCGGGACAAAGAACACGCAGCAATCGGTTGATCCACCAGTTGAAAGTGGCAACCCGTGAAGTCGCCGTACCCCCTTGCTCATCTTTGAATGCACCGAGGACGGTGCAAACTTTTAAGTGTGGGGAAGTCGTCCGACCGAATCGGCGTTTTTGGGTGACAAATTTTTAATCCCAACACTTGTGCATTTCTTATATATATATATATACACATACATACATACATAATAAGCTCAGTCAAAATAATGAAATTTTTTGAGAATTTATCTATAGGGCACCCCAATTGATTTGAGTAAAAAATTTTCATTGAACTTGCTTGATTTATATCTTGTGGAACATGTTTTGAACTAAGAACACAAGCTTGTGAGTTTTGAGCCTAATTGTGTGATTACATCTTATAATATATATACATACATACATACATACATACATACATACATACATACATACATACATACATATATACATACATAATAAGCTCAGTCAAAATAATGAAATTTTTCGAGAATTTATCTATAGGGCACCCCAATTGATTTGAGTAAAAAAATTTTCATTGAACTTGCTTGATTTATATCTTGTGGAACATGTTTTGAGCTAAGAACACAAGTTTGTGAGTTTTGAGCCTAATTGTGTGATTACATCTTATAACCACTTATTTTCCTTCTTGTCCGCCTTGTTCTCTTTCTATGAGTGTGATCTTTGATTTGTTTGATTCTTTATGTCCATTATTTGGTGTAGACATGCATTTATATGATTGAGGCCATCATTTCATTTAGCTCACTTACCCAAATAGCCCACCTTTTATCTTCCATTGTTAGCCAACTTTGAGCCTACGATTAACCCACTTGTTCTTTAATTTAGCACATTACAAGCCTTGAAGCGAAAAACAATAAATGTCCTTAATTTGGATCTTTGATTAGCTTAGGCTAGTGAGTGTGTAACATTCAAGTGTGGGAAAACTTGGAACATTGGTTGAGATAAAAAAAAAGGGTAGTTTGTATTTCTATTGAAAATATTGGGAATTGGGTACATGCTCATGTGTTAATTAAATGTAAACCATATGCATTGATGCTTTTGTATATATGTTATTGCAAAAAGAAAAAAAAATATAATAAAAGAGAAAAAAAAGAAAAAAAATATATATAATATATATATATATCAAAAAAGAAAAAAATAGAAAAAAAAAGAAAGAAAGAGAAAGGCAATAAAAGGGGACAAAATCCCCAACTGGCGTTCAACACCAGATTCTGAAGTTGAACGCCCAAAAGGGGGCAGGCAAGAAATTGAATTTTCAAGAGGGAGAGAGAGAGTTGACTTTCCAAATCAAATCTTTTCCAACCTTATCTTTTCAAACCATATCTTTCCAATACATATCCTTTTCAACCTACATTTTAAAATTAAACCTCTTCAAATTTAATTCTTTTTCAATAATTTCAATCTTATCTTGTCACACCATATCTTTTTCACATCACACTTTCCCGTTTCAAATCCTTTTCAAACTAACCATATCTTTTTCAAATAATATCTTTGCATATTGATAAACCACTATTTTATGGTTTATCTTGTGCTCAATTGAGTAGATTTTACAATCTTTCATACACTTGTTCATACAAAATGCATGTTTTACATTCTCCTTCCTGATTTTGTGCTATGATTGAAAACATGCTTCTTTGGCCTTATATTTGCTAATATTAATCCTCTCTTATTACCATTCGATGCCTTGATATCTGTGTTAAGTGATTTCAGAGATTATAGGGCAGGAATGGCTTGGAGGATGGAAAGGAAGCATGCAAAAGTGGAAGGAATACAAGAAGTTGAAGGAACTGCAAAGCTGTCAGCCTGACCCTCTTGCACTAAAACGGTCATAACTTGAGCTACAGAGGTCCAAATGATGCGGTTCTAGTTGCGTTGGAAAGCTAACGTCCGGGGCTTCGAAATGATATATAATTTGACATAGTGTCCATACAGCTAGGTGACGCGAACGTGTGCTCTACACGGATGCGTCGCAGTGACGAAAATCAGCGTGACAGAATTCATAATCAGCGATTTCTGGACTGTTTCTGGCTCAGTTTTCGGCTCAGAAAACACAGATTAGAGGCTATAAAGTAGGGAATGTATCCATTCATTCATGGAACATTCAATATACACAATTTTAGGATTAGATGTAGTTTTAGAGAGAGAAGTTCTCTCCTCTCTCTTAGGATTTAGGATTTAGGATTTCTCTTATTTTATGATTATCTCTTCCATTGCAGGTTCAATATTCCTTTAATTTAATTTCTCTTTTACTTTTATTTATTCTAGTGATTTGATTTGTCTATCTCTCTGTTTAATTACTTATGTTGCCAATTTGGCTTATGAACCATTCATGTTATGATTTTCTTAATTAATGCAATTTGAGGTATTTCAGATTTAAGATTTCTTTCTTTTATTTATGTTACTGTTGCTTCCCATCTAAAGGCATTTTTATTCAAGTAGATTTATTTTTCCCCTTTGCTTTGGTTAAGTAATTGGTAACACTTGAGTTATCAAACTCAGCTATTGATTGAAAATTGGAATTCTTTGCTGATTGATTTGAATTTCAATAACTCTAGTCTTTTCTTAGGAATTGACTAGGACCCGAGGAATCAAATTGATTCATCCACTTAACTTACCTTCATAGTTAGAGGTTAATTAAAGTGGGAGCAGAATCCAATTCTCATCACACCTGATAAGGATAACTAGGATAGGACCTCAATTTCTTATACCTTGCCAAGAGATTTTATTATTATTAATTTATTTTTCTTGTCATTTAAATTACTTGTTCCTTATTAAAAAAAAAAACCAAAAACATATCTTTTTACATAACCAATAATAAATCATACCTCCCTGTAATTCCTTGAGAAGATGCCCCGATGTTTAAATACTTCGGTTATAAATTTTATTGGGTTTTGTTACTTGTGACAACCAAACTTTTGTAAGAAAGGAATTATTGTCGGTCTAGAGGCTATACCTACAACGGGAATTTATTTCCGAAAATTCTAGATCGCGCGAGAGTTTCGTTCTTCAAAATGGCGCCGTTGCCGGGGAATTGCAAACGTGTGCCTTATTATTGGTTATTGTAAATATTTACTTTTAAATTTATTTTTCGAAAAAAAAATTCAGATTTTTATTTTAAAATTTTTTTATCTTATCTTATCTTAGTTTCAAATTTCAAAATTCAAAATTCAAATCTTTTTCAAATCTTTATCTTATATTGTTGACTTTTTCAAAATTCAAATTTCAAAAATTTAAAATTCAAATTTCAAATTTTAAATTTCAAATTTCAAATTTCAAATTTCAAAATTCAAATTTCAAAATTCAAATTTCAAAATTTAAAATTCAAAATTTAATTTTCAAATTCAAAAATTTAAATTTCAAAACCTTTTAATTTAAAAACTTATCTTCTCTTACCTAACTTATCTTATCTTTTCTAATCTTAAAATCAAATCTTTTTTTTTTACCTTTTCTCTTATTTATTTTATTTTATTTTATTTTCCTTTTCTTGTTTATTTGTTTTTGTTTTTAATTTTTATTAGCTACTATGAATTCTCACCCCTCTGGTTTCAAGTTTGGTTCCAATGTTGTTGTAAGGAATGGAAACTATAATGAAAATAGGCATCAAGGTTGGAAAAATTAAAGATGGACGGAGCCACAAGGATTTGATTAACCCTCTTGGCAACAACCCCCCCCAATGCGCTCTAACCAACAAGTCCCACCATATGCTTATGAACCACCTCCGTATTATGAGCCCTCTCTCCCAATAAATGAACCCTCTTATCCACCCCAACCTCCATTGGATAACAACACACTCATCTCTAACATCATTGGTCTCACCTCTACAGTCCAAAATCTTATATCCCGCATGGACCAATCCTCTACCTCCAATATTCAACCCTCAAGTTTCAGTGCGCTTCCTTTTCAACCACATAATAATCTTCCCATCCCATTACCACCCTCCATGGAAGAGCACCTACATCCATCAATCCAAGAGCAAGATGATCCCAGTTATGCTATTGATATAGAACAAGAAAGAAGGAATCATCTTCGCGATTGAAGAATTAGTGAAGGAAGACATCAAGGAGGAGTCTGATTTTGTCTTAGAGCAAGAGGAAGCCCAAAATGTAGAGATAGGAGAGACCCTTGAAGATGAAGGAATAGTTGAAAGGAGTTATCAAGGAAAGAAAACCATCAAGGATGAGTACGATTTTATACTAAAACAACTGGACAAAGCAGTAATTATTAAAGAAGAAGAAGCACAACCTCCCATGCCCTTAGTGAGTAATGAAGAAGAGTTTGATTTGGAAGAAAGCTACCAAGAGGAAGAGGTTGGAATTGAAAAAGCTTGCAAAGAGGTGGAAGTTGTCAAAGAGCACAAGGGAGTGGAGCTTGAAATCACCTTGCCAAAGTTATTAGAGACGTCTCCACCTAAGTCACCATCATCCTTCACAAAATTCAAATGGGTAAAATTCATATCCCTTAGCTTTCTCATCCCACTTGAATATGGTTTACTTTAGACAGATGGTCAACTTAGAGCTCTTTGTGGCTATAAGAGTAAGAAGGAGATGGTTAGTGGTAAGAATTTCCATGCAAGGTTCAATATGGTTGCATGCTCCAAACTGAAGTATCATGGTTGGAAGAATACTAAATTGTATGGGTCTAGGAAGCTGTTTGGATGCCTCAGTGAGAATTTGGATTGCTTACCACCCGGTTGGAATAAAGATGGTCAACAAGAAGACGGGTGCAAAGGCAAGGTCTGGGACTGTGGAATTCAGTTTAGAAATCAACACTCTTGGGGCCTTGTCACTTGCTTTAACCTACTTGAAGGCTTTCTGCACCTAGTTTAGGATCTCGGAGGCCATTGGAATTACAAACATTGGTGGAGATTCCTGGATGAGTTCAAGCATAAGCCACCATGACAGGGAGCTCACCAATGTCCAACTTAAAGACTTTAACTAAAAGTGCTTGGTGGGAGACAACCCACCATGGTATGATCGTTCCTTTTCAATTTTAATTTTATTTCGTTTTGTTTGATTTTAATTTTTATTTTATTCCATTTTATTGAACCTGGAATTATTCATAACATCCATATCAGCACTGCATTTGCATCTGCATATTGCATAAAAAAAAATGCACGCGACGCCTAAGTGTCGCTGATGCGTCCGCGTCACAGGTGCGTTATGAAGAAAAGAAAAGTAAACAGAGAGTCACGCGAAAGCGTGACTGGAGGCATGCCTTAGGCACAAATATGACCACGTGACCGCGTCGCTGACGCGTTCGCGTTGTTTGTGAAATAGCCTCCCCACCCGTCCGCGTCACCCACGCGAACGCCTGCCCTTAAAAATCGACGTAAAAGAGGTGTATGGCAGCAAGTTATGATGGAGTGAGGCTGGAATGGTGCTGGAAGCACTAGCCTTACCACGCGACTGCGTGCCCCACGCGGCCGCGTCGTCCTCCAAACATGGCCATCTACGCGATCGCATCAACCACGCGATCGCGTCACCTAAATATTTTGGCAAAATGAGTTTGAGACAGAGAGTTGCGCGAACGCGTCACTGCCCTCGCGCCATTTGCACAAATCAAGTCACGCGACCGCGTGACCCACGCGTCTGCGTCACTTGCAAATAGCGCCAATCACACGATCGCGTGCCCCACGCGTCCGCGTCATTTGCGTCGCACAGCTTATCCAAATCAGCGCCAACTATCTTATCTTTTCTTCCCCAATCCTAATTTTTCCCTCCCCCTTCTTATTTCTTTCTTCTTCCTTCTCATTTTTTCTTTCCTCATTACATTTACATTCTTTCATCCATTGCATTTTTTGAGCATATTTTTATTTTCTTTTCTAAATTTATTATTTTACCATTGGTGTTAAATTTTCTTATTCAACTGTTACATCTTTTCTTGAATTATTTTGGGGTTTAGTGACTTGCTTTATACTGTTGGGTAATATTTTATACTGTCTTTTATTACCTACTATTCCCCTTTGTTGCAAATTTTTTGCAACATTGATATACCATTTGCTTCCACTGTTTTCTCAATTGCATGTTGTAGCTACCATGTAATTGTGATCCTCATTATTTGGCATTAACCCAGCCATATTTTATTTATTTTTTATCTTTCTTTCTGGGTTACTTTTTTTCTTTTCCTCTACTTTCAGGCTGGCCACCAAAGAAGGAAAAGGAAAAACTTCTATATGGGACAATAGACAAGTCCATCTGCACAATCTCTAGAGAAAAGCATCAGTTGTAGCAGCCTGTCCACCTGCACATCTCAGCATGCACCGAGGATGGTGCAATCTTTAAGTGTGGGGAAGTCGATACCGATCTTCATGGGTTAGTTATTTTCTTCTCAACACCAATATATTACTTTATTTGTTTGTTCATTGTTGCATTTGCATGTTTAATTGCATATTTATTTGATTTTGTGCATATTTTACCACTGCTTGGTTAAAGTAATATTTTCTTTTTCAAGAAAATTTTTATAACATTTCACTAATTTGAAATAAACTTTTTGAAAAATTTGTTTGAAGAAATATTATTTTGGAACATGGTTTAGAGCTCGAACATACAAAACCTGTGAGATTTTGAGCCTACTTGATTGGTTGCATTTTATCAACAATAATGTCCTTAATTTGAATCCTTGGTTAGCTTAGACTAGTGAGAGTGCTTATGATTTAAGTGGGGAAAGTGAGTTTGGAATCGTTTGGTTTAAGAATTGGGTGTTATATATCTTTATGAAAATGTAAAAGAAATGTTTAGGACATGTTCATGCATTCAATAATTTAATCATATGCATTGAGAAAAACAAAAGAAAAAAATATATAAAATATAAAAAGAAAAAAAAGAGAAAAAAGAAAAAAAAAGGAGAGCAAATAAGAAAAAGGGGACAAAATGCCCCAAAGTAAATGGTGAAAGCAATGCATATGTACTGTACTCGAAATTAGGATGCATGAATATGTGGAAAACATAATTAATGGATAGTTAGATTTTGTATTATAATTACATGAATTGTCTCAAGTTAGGTGAGAAAAGTTTAAGTTAATTAATGATTTAGATTTTAGTCCACTTGGCCAAATACAATCCTACCTTGACCCTAACCCCATTACAACCCTTAAAAGACCTCTTGATATGTGTATCTGTGCATTAAATTTTTGTTGATTGTTAGATGAAGAGCAAGCCTTAGAAAACAAGGTTAGTAGAGAATTGAGAGAATCGAACCTTAAACACTTGAGTGATTAGAGTGTATACACTTCCGATGAGGGTTCGATACTGGATTCTTTGTTCCCGGCTTTCATAAGCAATTTTCTTCTGCAAGTTTACTTGTACTTTATTTTTGTGATTTGAATTAGTAAAATCCAGTTCATATTTTTTCTTGAAAGATTTATTTACTTTTCCCCAAGTAGGTAAAAGCATTTTGCATTTAGTTGCATTTACATAGATAGGTTGCATTTCATACATTCTACCATTCCTCTTCACTCCCTTATAGCTTCTCTTGAGCTTAGCATGAGGACATGCTATTGTTTAAGTGTAGGAAGGTTGATAAACCACTATTTTATGGTTTATCTTGTGCTCAATTGAGTGGATTTTATCAATCTTTTATACACTTGTTCATACAAAATGCATGTTTTACATTCTCCTTCCTGATTTTGTTCTATGATTGAAAACATGCTTCTTTGGCCTTATATTTGCTAATATTAATCCTCTCTTATTACCATTCGATGCCTTGATATGTGTGTTAAGTGATTTCAGATATTACAGGGCAGGAATGGCTTGCAGGATGGAAAGGAAGCATGCAAAAGTGGAAGGAATACAAGAAGTTGAAGGAACTGCAAAGCTGTCAGCCTGACCCTATCGCACTAAAATGGTCATAACTTGAGCTACAGAGACCAAATGATGCGGTTCCAGTTGCGTTGGAAAGCTAACGTCTGGGGCTTCGAAATGATATATAATTTGCCATAGTGGCCGTACAGCTAGGTGACGTGAACGCGTGCTCCACGCGGATGCATCGCAGTGATGAAAATCAGCGTGACAGAATTCGTAATTAGCGATTTCTGGACTGTTTCTGACCCAATTTTCGGCCCAAAAAACACAGATTAGAGGCTATAAAGTGGGGAAATGTATCTATTCATTCATGGAACATTCAATATACACAATTTTAGGATTAGATGTAGTTTTAGAGAGAGAGGTTCTCTCTTCTCTCTTAAGATTTAGGATTTAGGATTTCTCTTATTTTATGGTTATCTCTTCAATTACAGGTTCAATGTTCCTTTAATTGAATTTCTCTTTTACATTTATTTATTCTAGTGCTTTGATTTGTCTATCTCTCTGTTTAATTATTTATGTTGCCAATTTGGCTTATGAACCATTCATGTTATGATTTTCTTAATTAATGCAATTTGAGGTATTCAGATTTAAGATTTCTTTCTTTTATTTATGTTACTGTTGCTTCCCATCTGAAGGTATTTTTATTCAAGTAGATTTTTTTGCCCCTTTGCTTTGGTTAAGTAATTGGTAACACTTGAGTTATCAAACTCAGCTGTTGATTGAAAATTGGAATTCTTTGCTGATTGATTTGAATTCCAATAACTCTAGTATTTTCTTAGGAATTGACTAGGACCTGAGGAATCAAATTGATTCATCCACTTAACTTACCTTCATAGTTAGAGGTTAATTAAAGTGGGAGCAGAATCCAATTCTCATCACACCTGATAAGGATAACTAGGATAGGACCTCAATTTCTTATACCTTGCCAAGAGATTTTATTATTATTAATTTATTTTTCTTGTCATTTAAATTACTTGTTCCTTATTTTAAAAAAACCCAAAAACATATCTTTTTACATAACCAATAATAAATCATACTTCCCTGTAATTCTTTGAAAAGACGACCCGAGGTTTAAATATTTCGGTTATAAATTTTATTGGGTTTTGTTACTTGTGACAACCAAACTTTTGTAAGAAAGAAATTCTTGTCAGTCTAGAAGCTATACTTACAACGGGAATTTATTTGTGAAAATTCTAGATCGCGCGAGAGTTTCGTTCTTCACATATCATATATTTTCACTCATATCTTGTTTATCTTTATTAATCTTTGTTCTTCTCTTTTCCCATTAATTTTAAAATTTTGTTATCTCATCTCATCTCCTTCTAAACTCAAATTCGAAATCACCCCCAACTCAACCCTATTAATACACGTTCACCCCCTCTCCCTCTCATGCCCCACACTCCTCTTTCTCATGCACTGTTTACTTCCTTTCCCCCTGTGTTCTTCTCTCTTTTGCTCGGGACGAGTAAACCTCTTAAGTTTGGTGTTGCGCACGGTCTGCTCTTTCACTTTTTCACACTCCATGGCACCAAAGGGTGGAGGATCTATCTCAAGAAACAAGAAGGAAAAGGATCCCTCAACTGTCACCTATAAGCCTTACAGGTTTTATTCCAAGCTTCATGAGGAACACTACTATGATGTAGTGAGCAAAATGGCAGTCATTCTGGAAGTGAAGTTCGAACTAAAGGATGACGAATATCTAGAGATTCAAGAGCAGATTCAAATGAAGGTTGGGAAATTCTGGCCAACCCTGCAACTAAGGTTGGAATCCTAAAAGTCCGAGAGTTTTTTGCAAATTTATGAAGGACGGATAAACAAAGGAAAAAGGGACCGGAATTCAACCTATGGCGCACCATGGTCCGAGGAAAGACCTTGCATTTTGGTCTAGACAAAGTGAAGGAAACTTTCAAGTTATAGCCACTAAAAGATAACCCTAACCCCTTTAACAAGAGAGTGCACGCTGATCCAAGTCTGGACCAAGTCCTACAGGACATATGTCTCCCTGAAACACAGTGGAAAACCGATAAAAGGGTCAGCCAAATCAACTGAGGAGGATGGATCTTAAGCCAGTTGCTAGGAGATGGCTGCATTTTATTGGACGCTCTATCCTCCCCACTAGCAACCACTCTGAGGTCACAGTGAGGAGGGCTGTGATGATCCACTGCATCATGCTTGGCAATGAGGTGAAAGTTCATCAAATAATCCCTTGTGAGATATACAAAATCGTAGCCAAGACCTCAACTCAATCCAAGCTGGCATTTCCACACCTCATCTCTTGCTTGTGTGACAAGGAAAGAATCATGATTAACAGAGACACATTCATTACAACAGACGACCCAATCACCAAGGAGAGCATGGAGCATACCAGGGAACCGGTGCAAGCCAGAACTCAGAGGCCAGATTCCCCCTATAAAAGGAAGACGCCTGAGCAGCTTAAAGAACAAAGTATCCCTCCTATTGAATATTGGACTCAATTGGCAGCATCCATTGAACAGTTGAGATCCACAGTGGACCAACTAAAAGAGGAGCAAAAAGACCAGTCCCAGATGCTTCACAATTTGACTGAAGTGCAGGAGAGCTAGGGTCAAGAATTAAAGGAGTTGAAGCTAGAAACTCTTAGAGGAGGAAGGCGTTCACCGTGAGTGAGGTGGTTGAGTTCTATCTCCCCTATTCTATTCCTATTTCCAGTACTTTACTTTCGGCTTTTCAATTCTAAGCTACATGATCACTATTAGGATTTTCTACTTTCTAGTTTAGTAGTTAATTTCAATTCATGTTGATTAAGTTTTAAGATGTTTCGCATATCCCCCATAGAACTTAAATAAAATTTTAATTAAGAAGCATTAAAATATAAAAGGTCTTAAGTTATTACTACCCGTTCTACTTATGTCAAAATGGTGGCCCTATCTTTACTCTCTGAATGTATGAATTAACTGTGCATAATTGGTATTGAGGTTGAGGATATTGACTCTTGAAGAGCAGTGAATTTAGAGAAGTATTATTGGTTCTCTGAAAAATAAAAAAGATTAATTCTTGAAGCAAAAGAAACAGCAAAAAGAAAAAGAAAAATAAAAAGAAAAATAAAAATAAAAAGAAAAGGAAAATTAAGAAAAGGATTCAACGCTTTGAGCATCAATGGTTAGGAGGGTCAAAATTGGCCCAAAAAGCTCAACTGAGTTTCTTTCCCAAACTATATGCTTGTGGTGTGAAGGTGTCAAGAAAATCTTGAGACTGAGCAGTTAAAGTCGTGATCCAAAGCTAAAGAGTACGCTTAAGAACTCTGAGCACCACTGTCTGGGAATTTAAGCAAAGCTAAATCGAATCCAAAGGGTTCCCCCGGTTAAGTATTTGTGGCGTTCATGTATCCGGTAGTAATACTTGAAAACAAAACACTTAGAGTCACGGCTAGGCTCAAAGGTGCAAAAAAAAAAAGAAGCTGTGTTCAAGAATTAAGAAAAACTAAAAGAGGAGAATCAATAATAACATCCGGATTCTAGTTCCAAAGGATGCCAATGTTCTGAGCTTCAAAGGAAAGTGAGATGCCAAAGCTATTCAGAAGTAAGGAGCTAATAGCCCTATTCATTAATTGGAACTGAACTTCATTGACAACTATAAGACCTAATGTATTTTTCTCTTCTTTTAGTCCTATCTTATTTTTGGTTGCTTGAGGACAAGCAACAGTTTAAGTTTGGTGTTGTGATAAGTGGATATTTTATACGCTTTTTCATAGCATTTTCATAGTGTTTTTAGTTAGATTTTATTAAATTTATTAAGTTTTAGTATGTTTTAGTGAAAATTTTATCTTTAGGATGCTACCTTGAATTTTTGTGTTTTTCCTATGATTTTAGGGGATTTTTGGGCAAAATTGCCGAATTTGGCAAAGCCTTGTTCAGACACGAAGAAAGGATAGTAGATGTTGTCAAATCCTAACCTCTGTGCATTCCAACGAACATATCTTGAGCTACAGAGATCAAATTGACACGTTCTAAACGGCGTTGGAAAGCTAACTTCCAGAGCTTTCTAGAAATATATAATAGTATATACTTCTTTTCCAGATCACTTCCCATAACTGGTGTTGAACGCGCACATCTGGAGTTCAACACCCAAGAAGGACCAAGCCTAGCGTTGAACGCCCTTGGTGACGTTTAACGCCACCAAGGGACCAAGGGAGCAGCGCATTCACCCCCTAACTGGCGTTCAATGCCAGATTTCCAAGTTGAACACCAGGCTTGGACGAAGCACTCAACTAAAGTGGGCCCAAAGTGGATTTTAGCACTCCTTAGCTTAGTTTCATTTATTCTTGTATTTTTTTAATTTTAAATTAACAACTTTTAGGGTTAGCATCTCCTATTTAAAAAGGAGATCACTTAGATTAATCATATCATCTAGGAACTTTATCAGACATCTAAGTTTCTTCTGTAAATTATGAGCAACTAAACCTCCCAGGTTAAGATTAGGAGCTCTGCTTATCCTATGGATTAATACTATTACTTTTCTCCTTTAATATATGTTTGATTCCATTCTATGATGTATTATCATTCTTCATCTAAAGAATCTGAGGTGGAACGGAAGTATGACCCTTTATTTTACAAGAGTTCTTGCGAGTCCTGACCTGGATAGTATTGAGCTAAAGCTTGAGAATACATCACCTAAACCAATAATTTATCTGGGCTAATTGAGATATGTGACATATAATCTCGTTAATTATGGGTAATGAGGTTTCTATGGCGCTAAGGCTAGAATATTGAGCTTCATTCTTCGATCCGGAAGATCTGACCTTGTGTATGACGTTTTGAGTAGGATCACAAAAAGGAGAATGAATTGCGTGAGCTTCATCTTCATTCATATTGAATGACCACTGACAACGGTGTTTGATATGGATTAGAGGAGATTAACTTGTTGAGAGGACAGGAGTTAATCACTTACAACTTTGCCATAGAATGAATCATTCATTGTTAAAGTGGTTTGTAAGAAGTATTAATCCGGAAAGATAAAGCATCTCCATAGCTTTAACTAATTTTATAAATTATCCTTTTATCAACCATTAATTGCTTTTCTCTATTTTCTGTTTATGCGCATCCAACAACAACAACTATCTTTCTATTTCGCCTGACTACGATCTACAGGATAACCATTGCTTGCTTAATCCAACAATACTCGTGGGATCGACCCTTACTCACCTGAGGTATTACTTGGACGACCCGGTGCACTTGCCGGTGAAGTTGTGCAAGTTCAATTTCGTGCATCAAGGCTCAAAAGGATCATATGTTGATGTGGAATCATCATCAAGAGGAGGACTTGTTGCTTGCTCCAGTTCTTCCAATTCTTCACTCATGACATGCTTTGGAGGTTGCGCACCCTCTTCAACATCAATTTCAAGATTAACGGAAGAAGGTTCTATAACTCTTGATTCCCATGGACATTCCGCATCTCCTAATCTTCAACCACTTCTTCCTCTTTAACAATTACGCCTTCCTCCAATTGTTCCAATACAAAGTCCTATTCCTCATTTTCCACCGGAGTTTCTAATCTCTCCTTCATACTCCGCTCTTCTATTGATTCTCCACATGTGGCCATGGGAGTGCTTTGAGTGTCTAAGTGTTGGGAGACTTGATGAGCGGATAATTTATACCCTTTTTGGCATTATTTTTACATAGTTTTTAGTATGTTTTGATTATTATTCAGAGGCTGAAAAAGGACTGCTGATGCTGTTGGATTCTGACCCTCCTGCGCTAGAAATAGATTTTCTGGAGCTACAGAGGCCCAATTGGCGCGCTCTCAATTGCGTTGGAAAGTAGATATCCTGGGCTTTCCAGAAATATATAATAGTCTATTCTTTGCCCGAGATTTGATGGCCCAAACTGGCGTCCAAAACATGCCTAAAACATCTTGGCGTAAAACGCCCAAATTGGCACCAGAATTGGAGTTAAACGCCCAAACTGGCACCCAAGCTGGCATTTAACTCCAGAAATAGCGTAAGCATGTGTAAAGTTCAATTCTCAGCCCAAGCACATACCAAGTGGGCCCCGAAAGTGGATTTCTGCACTATCTGCACTTAGTTACTCATTTTCTGTAAACCTAAGTAACTAGTTTAGTATAAATAACACTTTTTACTATTGTATTCAGACTTTTAACTTTAGAATATCTTTTGATCACTTTGATCTTTGAGACCATTGTTCACATTTTGGAGGCTGGCCATTCGGCCATGCCTAGACTATTTTCACTTATGTATTTTCTACGGTGGAGTTTCTACACCCCATAGATTAAGGTGTGAAGCTCTGCTGTTCTTCATGAATTAATGGAAGTACTATTGTTTTTCTTTCAATTCATGCCTACTTCTTCTCCAAGATATACTCTTGTTCTTAATTCAGTTAAGTCAGAATGAAGGGGTGACCCGTGACAATCACCCACTATCTTCGTAGTCATTGGACGACAGCCGGAGTATATTCTCTTGGATATCTAATACACGGACCGAGTTCGTGAGATTAGTATCTTCGTGGTATAGGCTAGAATCATTGGCAGCATTCCTGGGATCCGAAAAGTCTAAACCTTGTCTGTGGTATTCCGAGTAGGATCTGTGAAGGGATGACTGTGACGAGCTTCAAACCTACGAATGTTGGGCACAAGTGATAGTGTGCAAAAGGATCAATGGATCCTATTCCGACGCTGGCGGGAACCGACAGATGATTAGCCATACGGTAGCTGTGCCTGGTATTTTTCATCCGAGACGAGAAATCTGACAGTTGATTAGCCGTACAAAAACCGTAGAGGACCATTTTCACTGAGAGGATCCTACATTTTGCCATGGAAGGAAGTAACGCATGGTTGGAAGAAGGCAATAGGAAAGCAGAGGTTCAGAAGCGACAAAGCATCACCAAACGCTTATCTGAAATTCCCACCAATGAATTACATAAGTAACTCGATCTTATTTTATGTTTTATTTATCTTTTAATTATCAAAACCTCATAATAATTTAAATCCGCCTGATTGAGATTTACAAGGATGACCATAGCTTGCTTGAAGCCGACAATCTCTGTGGGATCGATCCTTACTCACGTAAGGTTTATTACTTGGACAACCCAATGCACTTGCTGGTTAGTTGTGCGGAGATGTGAAAAGTGTGAATCACAATTTCCCACACCAAGTTTTTGGCGCCGTTGCCGGGGATTGTTCGAGTTTAGACAACTGACGGTTCATCTTGTTGCTTAGATTGGGTAATTTTATTATATGTTTAAGCTTTTTTTATTTTCAAAAAAAAATTAAATATAGTTTTCGAAAAATTCAAAGAAAAAATTTGTTCTTCAGAATTTTTAAGAATGAATTCTAGAGTTTCATAAGATATGTTAAAACCTGGCTGGCTGTTAAGCCATGTCTAATCTTTTGGACCGAGGTTTCCACTTATCTTTGCAGGAGCCTTTTAGTTCCCATCAATTTGGCTGTTGTATGTAATGCTCTGCTAAAGCTTGGTTGGCCATTTGGCCATGTCTAATTCTTTTGGACCGAAGCTTTAGACTAACATTGCATGATTCCTGGAATTCTTATTAAAAATTTTGTATCTCTTTATTTTCTTTTCAAAAATAATTTTTGAAAAATTACAAAAAATTAGTAAAATCATAAAAACCAAAAAAATTTTATGTTTCTTGTTTGAGTCTTGTGTCAAATTTTAAGTTTGGTGTCAATTGCATCTTTTTAATCTTTCTTTAATTTTCGAAAATATATGCATTGTGTTTTTCATTGATCTTCAAGTTGTTCTTGATGATTTTCCTTGTTTGATCTTTATATTTTCTTGTTTTGTGTCTTTTCTTATTTTTCTTGTGCAATTTTTAATTATTAGTGTCTAAACATTAAAAATTTTTAAGTTTGGTGTCTTGCATGTCTTTCTTCTCTTAAAAATTTTCAAAAATATGTTCTTGATGTTCATCATGATCTTCAAAGTGTTCTTGGTGTTCATCTTAACATTCAAAGTGTTCTTGCATGCATTATTAGTTTTGATCTTAAATTTTTATGTTTTGTGTCATTTTATTGTTTTTTCTCTCTCCTCATTAAAAATTCAAAAATAAAAAATAATATCTTTCCCTTATTTCACTCATAAATTTCGAAATTTTGAATTGATTTAGTCAAAAAGTTTTAAATTTTAGTTGTTTTTTGTTAATCAAGTCAAAATTTCAAATTAAAAATTCTATCTTTTTCAAATCTTTTTCAAAAATCAAATCTTTTTCATTTTTTCTTAATATTTTAGAAAATTTTAAAATTTGATTTTCAAAATCTTTTTCTTACTTTTATTTCATGATTTTCGAAATTAATGCTAACATTTAATGTTTTGAGTCGAAAATATTCAAGTTGTTACTTGCCTATTAAGAAAGGATCAATCTTTGAATTCTAGAATCATATCTTTTAGTTTCTTATTAGTCAAGTAATCAACTTTAATCTCAAAAATCAAATCTTTTTAATTTCCTTTTCAAATTTTTTTCAAAATAAATTTCAATAATATCTTTTTCAAAACTTAATTTCAAATCCTTTTCTAACTTCTTATCTTTTCAAAATTTATTTTCAAATCTTTTTCAATTAACTACTTGACTTTTTGTTTGATTTTAAAAAGTTTTCTATTTCAATCATATCTTTTTCAAAACCACCTAATTACCTTTCTCTCTCTCTAATTTTCGAAAACTACAAACCCCTTTTTCAAAATTCTTTTTAATTAATGTTTTAAATTCTAATGTTTTTTATTTCTCTTTTTAATTTTCGAATTCTAACTAATAATTAAAATAAAAAACAAAAATATTTTTCTTTTCTTCTAAATTAAAATTTGAATACACTCTCTCTCTCATCTCTTTCTATTTATTTTATTTATTTACTAACACTTCTCTTCTATTTATAATTCGAACTCTCTCCCCCTCTCTGTGTTCGAATTCTTCTTCTTCTCCCTTCTTCATTCTACTCTTCTATTCTTCTACTTACATAAAATCTCTATACTGTGACATAGAGGATTCCTCTTCTTTTCTGTTCTCTTTTTTTCATATGAGCAGGAACAAGGATAAGAACATTCTTGTTGAAGCTGATCCTGAACCTGAAAGGACTCTAAAGAGGAAGCTAAGAGAAGCTAAAGCACAAAACTATGGAGAGGACCTAACAGAAATTTTCGAAAAAGAAGTAGAGATGGCAGCCGAAAATAACAACAATGGTGGTGATGCAAGGAAGGTGCTTGGTAACTTTACTGCACCAACTTCCAACTTCTATGGAAGAAGCATCTCAATTCCTGCAATTGGAGCAAACAACTTTGAGCTTAAGCCTCAATTAGTTTCTCTAATACAGCAGAATTGCAAGTTTCATGGACTTCTATTGGAAGATCCTCATCAGTTCTTAGCTGAATTCTTGCAAATCTGTGACACTGTTAAGACCAATGAGGTTAATCCTGAGGTCTACAGGCTTATGCTTTTCCCCTTTGCTGTAAGAGACAGAGCTAGGGCATGGTTGGACTCAACCTAAAAAAATCCTGAATTCTTGGGAAAAGTTAGTCAATGCCTTCTTGGCCAAATTTTTCCACTTCAAAAGTTGAGCAAGCTTAGAGTGGAAGTCTAAACCTTCAGACAGAAGGAAGGCGAATCCCTCTATGAAGCTTGGAAAAGATACAAGCAATTGATCAGAAGGTGTCCTTCTGACATGCTTTCAGAATGGAGTATCTTATGTATATTCTATGATGGTCTGTCTAAATTGTCCAAGATGTCATTGGACCACTCTGCTGGTGGATCTCTTCATCTGAAGAAGACGCCTGCAAAAGCCCAGAAACTCATTGAGATGGTTGCAAATAACTAGTTCATGTACACTTCTGAAAGAAATCCTGTGAATAATGGGACAACTCAGAAGAAAGGAGTTCTTGAGATTGATACTCTGAATGCCATATTGGCTCAGAAAAAAATATTGACTCAGCAAGTCAATATGATTTCTCAGAGTCTGTCTGGAATGCAAGCTACATCCGGTAGTACTAAGGAAGCTTCCTCTGAAGAAGAAGCCTTTGACCCTGAGAATCATGCAATGGAGGAGGTGAATTACATGGGAGAATCCTATGGAAACACCTATAATCCTTCATGGAGGAATCATCCTAATTTCTCATGGAAGGACCAATAGAAGCCTCAACAAGGCTTCAATAATAATGGTGGGAGAAATAGGTTTGGCAATAGCAAGCCTTTTCCAACATCTTCTGAACAACAGACAGAGAATTCTAAGCAGAGCCACTCTGACTTAGCAACCATAGTCTCTGATCTATCTAAGACCACTCTCAGTTTCATGACTGAAACAAGGTCCTCCATAAGAAATTTGGAGGCAAAAATGGGTCAGCTGAGTAAAAGAGTTACTGAAACTCCTCCTAGTACTCTCCCAAGCAATACAGAAGAGAATCCAAAGAGAGAGTTGATGCCAGGGCATTTTGGCCAGTTTCACTGACCTTTTCTTTATGGTTTTTGGATAGTTTCATGCACTTTCTTAGGAAATAAGCAAGTTTTGGGTAAATAATCACTTACATCTTGATTCAAGTAAACATTGTGAATTTTACATAATATCATGAGAATTATGCATGAATTAAATGACAAAATTGAATGATGCATGTCTCATAACTTGGATTAGAGATTTGATACACTTTATTGCTTGATTTCAGGACAAAGGAAGCAAGGAAGAACCACGTTAGTAGCCACGTTAGTCTAGCTAACGTGACCACTAACATGGAATGGAGGCTAGCTTACAACGTTAATGAGAAAAGTGATCGCCATTAGCGCCTTCGTGAGCCATCATAGCCCACGTTAGTTGCCACGTTAACTATGTTAACGTGGAAGCTAATGTGGAGGAGAGAATGATAAACCAACGTTAGTGACACTCACCTTTGTCACTAACGTTGGAGATGGCTATCAATACCACGTTAGAAGTCACGTTAACCTAGTTAACGTGAACTCTAACGTGGGAAGAAGGGGTGTTTTGAAGCGTTAGTGACAAAGGTAAGTGTCACTAACGTTCTCGAAGATTTGACAAGCCTACGTTAAAGGCCATGTTAACTATACTAACGTGGATTCTAACGTAGGGAGAAAGGGGGGTGGGGCTCTCAACGTTATTGAAAAAGGTAAACCCTAATAACGTGTGTGAAGGACCAAGAGGCAACGTTAGTGGTCACGTTGGTGCCACTAACATTGAAGTTAACGTGGACCATTCTTGGGTTAGGAACGTTAGTGAAAAAGGTGATTGTCACTAACGTTCTCGAACCCACACTTTCACTTAACGTTAACGCCACTAACGTCCTAAGCTAAGGTCCATGCCTACTTCACACTCTCTCTCTGCAAGTAAAGCTAAGCCCACTGCAGATGATAACTGCTTCAACTCAAGATCCAAAGGCCCATATCCAAGACTTGAAGAAGCAACTAGAAGATCAGAAGAATAGTATAAATAGGGAGAACTTTGAACTAGAAGGGAGCTCTTTTTGGCATTATTAGAATTACTCTCTATATTTTTACTTTCTCTGCAACTTCTAGTTTAACTTTTCAGAATGCATTCTCCATATTTGTTTTCCATTCCCAGAGCTATGAACAACTAAACCCCTTTCATTGGGTTAGGGAGCTCTGTTGTAATTTGATGGATCAACAATAGTTTTCATTATTCTTCTTCTTTCTTTTCTCTTGATTTTACTAGAAAGCTTTCAATCTTCATCCAATTGAGTAGTTATCTTGAAAAAGAAGCTATTCATACTTGGATCTCGTCGGAACCTTGGAAGAGAAATGAAGAGATCATGCTAGAAATGCTTTCTCATGTTGGACCAAATTGGGGTTTGGATGGATATAGTGACATATAATCCTACCAACACTTTGATTTGGAAATACATGTGGTATAATCAGTGACCATACCTCATCTCTTCTCATGAGCAATTGGACCAAGGAATTGGCTATTGATCAAGATTTGAGAGATTGAATTACCAAGGAATTGGAATTCAATCACTTAAGATTGCCAAGGAGATCAATGAATGCATTGATTGAGGAAGAGATGAAAATGAACTTGATCCGGAGGATGCAACATCTCCTAAGACCAATGAACTCCCCATTTCTGATCTTACCCATTCTCTTTAATTTCTGCCAATTACTTCTATGATCATCTTCCCTATTCCCATTTAAGATTCTGCAATTTATTTTTCGTCATCTATTTTCAGCTCTTTATTTCCAGCATTCACATTTTCTGTTATTTACTTTCCCGCCATTTAATTTCCTGTAACTCTCAAACTAAATTCTGCTTAGCTCAACTAGAACATTCCTCCAATTAAAGTTGCTTGACCAATCAATCCCTGTGGGATTCGACCTCACTCTATTGTGAGTTTTTACTTGATGACAATTCGGTATACTTGCCGAGGGAGATTTGTTAAGAGACAAGTTTCCGTGCATCAAGTTTATGGCACCGTTGCCGGGGATTAATTTTGTATCAACAATGATTAAATTGGTGGATAACTAGGTTGAGCATTTTTCTTTTATTTGATTCAGTTTCATCTGAGTAATTTACTTTCAGTTTTAGTTATTTCGTTTCCTTTACCTTTCACCCATTAGTGGTGTTACCTGCATTTTGTTTTAATATTTGGTTCACTGACCCACTAACTGTTTGATATATTGTATCACTCACACTAACAACATTTCTAACAAGAACACTTTCTGCATCTATTTCCTTGCTTGTGCCTTGTTGGTTGTATGATAGGAAGAAGAAGCGGGGCTTCAACTTCCTTTGATTCTGAATCTGAGAGGACCTTCCTTAGATTAAGGAGGGAAGCAAGAGGAAAACGAGTAGTTGGTGCGGAGGAAGAGGAGGAGTACTTTGAACCAAACATGGATGAGAACATGGAGAACCATCATGGAGAAGAAGCTCACAACCATGGCAGAGAAGGTCCAGCGTATCAGGCTGGACAAGAGAGAAGAGTTCTGGGTTCTTACATCAACCCAAATCTGGGAAACTGTGGAAGTAGCATCCAAAGGCCAACCATACATGCCAATAACTTTGAACTAAAGCCACAGCTCATCACCCTTGTTCAGAACAATTGTTCATTCGGAGGAAGTGTCCAAGAAGACCCCAATCAACATCTAACCACCTTCCTGAGGATATGCGATACTGTGAAGTCTAATGGTGTTCACCCTGACACCTATAGACTACTTCTGTTTCTGTTCTCACTCAAGGACAAAGCATCTAAATGGCTGGAATCCTTTCCAAAGGAGAGTTTATCAACCAGGGAAGACGTGGTGAACAAATTCTTGGCAAGATTCTATCCTCCTCAACGAATCAACAGGTTGAGAGCTGAGGTACAAACCTTCAGGCAGCAAGATGGTGAGACTCTATATGAAGCATGGGAGAGGTTTAAGGACCTGACAAGAAGATGCCCGCCAGATATGTTCAATGAATGGGTGCAGTTGCACATTTTCTATGAAGGCCTTTCGTATGAATCAAAGAAGGCAGTAGACCACTCATCCGGAGGATCTCTGAACAAGAAGACCATTGAAGAAGCCATAGATGTCATTGAGACTGTAGCCGAAAATGACTACTTCTATGCTTCTGAAAGAGGCAACACTAGAGGAGTGATGGAGCTGAACAATGTGGATGCACTGCTATCTCAAAACAAGCTTATTACCAAGCAGTTGGCTGACCTTACAAAAAAGATGGAGAGGAATCAAGTGGCAGCAATCACCACCTCAGCAGCAGCTCAAGAAGGAGTGAATAAAGAAGCGGAGGGTGATCAGGAACAAGCCAACTACATTGGAAATTCACCTAGGCAGCACCATGACCCATACTCCAAAACATATAATCCCGGTTGGAGGAACCACCCAAATTTTGGGTGCGAAAACCAACAGGATCAAAGCCATGATCAGAGACGCCACAACCCTAATAACAATGCAGCTCACCAACACTCCACACAGAGGTCATATCAACACCCACCTAACAACACCTCTCAGCATCCATACCAAAGTCAAAATGGCCCTTCTCATCCTTCCAGTCTCAACTCACCATCATCTGAAGATAGACTCTCAAGGATTAAAACTCTACTTGAAGGCATATGCAAGGAGATCCAAGATAACAAGGTGTTCAAGGAGGAGGTGCGAGCCAATATCAAGAACCAGGGAGACACCATCAAGAGGATGGAGTTTCAAGTGGGATGCTTTTCTGAGAAGATCCCCAAACCTACTGATAGCTTCCCAAGTGACACAGAGAAAAATCTAAGAGGTGAAGCAAAGAAGGTCAGATGGGAAGATTGCAAGATGGTTTCTATAAGTGATAAGGAGACTGAGGAAGAACCAAACAAACCATTAGAACAACCTGAAGATACATCGACAGAAAAGCAGGAAGAGAATCATCAAGAAACCACAATCACACAGAAGGAGCTACTGAGACTCTATGCACCCTTTCCCCAAATACTCAATGGTGGTGTAGAGAAGAGAATATATTCAAGGTTTCTTGACATGTTTGCATCTCTCCATGTAAACATACCATTCATCAAGGCCCTCCAATAAATGCCATCATACATTAAGTATATGAAGGAGCTGCTAACCAGGAAAAGCTCACTCAAGGGAGGACAAACAATAGTGATGAATAAGGAGTGCAGTGCTCTCATTCAAACAGAGTTGCCTACAAAAAGGAAGGACCCAGGGAGTTTTCACATCCCATGTGCCATAGGAGAAACACTGATTGATAAGGGACTCTGTGACCTGGGAGCAAGCATCAACTTAATGCCTCTATCTCTAATGAAGAAGCTGCAGATCAAGGAGCTAATGCCCACAGACGTAGTCATCAGGCTGGCTGACAAAATTCAAAAACAAGCAGTGGGAGTGGTTGAAAATGTGTTGGTGAAAGTGGGAAACTATTTCCTCCCCATAGATTTTGTCATATTGGAAATGGAAGAGAGTCCCATCCACCCAATCATATTGGGTAGACCGTTCCTAGCTACAGCCAGAGCACTCATAGATGTGGAGCGAGGAGAGCTAATACTGAGGATACATGATGAACAACTCGCATTCAATGTCTTCAAACCCTCACAAGAAGCAGACCAGGAACACAAGGAACCAAGGGAAAATCACAACAAAGCACTGGTGGAAGAAATAAGCACTGAAGCACAAAATGTACACCTGGGAATCCCCTTGGTTGATAAACAAAATAGCTAGAAGGTGTCACAGCTAAAGGAAGCTCAAGTGGAGCCAAAACCACTAGAATCATATGAGACCAGCAACAAAATCTTCCTAGGAAAAGAGACCACAAAGAGCAGGATTACAGCAAAAGAAACAAAGAAGAAGCCACCAAAGAGATGGGGGAACAAGAAGATCCCTACAGAAGATTTCTCTCCAGGGGATAAAGTGATCTCAGCTTACTTCCCAAATATCCCACCTCATCTCCCCACCATCCCATCTCAGCTACTCAAGGTTTTCACCATCAACAAAGTTCTCTCCCTAGAACATGTAGAGATCCTTGATGAAGCCAATGGATATAGGTTTACTGCAAGAGGAGAAGATCTGAAGCACTACCAGCCACTCTGGCAAAAGGCAGAACGTCAAGCTAGTGACGCTAAAGAAGCGCTTCGTTGGGAGGCAACCCAACCTAAGGTAGTTTTCTTTTCATTTGCATTTCAATAAAAATCACAAGTAGTTTTCCCCGTATTGTGAGGAGCTAAGTTTGGTGTTACACACCAAAGAAATACAAGAGTGAGTGTGTAATTCTAAGTTTGGTGTTCCACCAAAAATTTTAGTTAGAATCACACTACACTCCTTCAAGGGCAAATTGCTAGATCCAATCAATCAGGGGAACCACTTAACAGTAGTTAGTTTCTAGTTCATAGTTGTTTTGCTGATAACAATACATGAGCTTTTCTATATGTACTCAACCTGCTGTATTAGGCAAGGAACTAAGTTTGGTGTTCACACACCAAGTTAAGTTCAGAAATTCACAAGCATACATGCATACTAACTATTTCTCAAGTGCTTTGGGAACAAGTAACTTCCAATGACTTTGCAGGAATCTCCGGGAGAATTGGTGCACCATCATCCAAGAAGGCGAAGAAAAATGCAAAAATTATGGATGATGACAAACAAGAGGGAGAGCATGAGCACCCCATGAGTAAAAGGTGGTGGAGTTCCCTCTTCATTCCATCTTTTTCAAGTTTTAAATAAGGAAAATCATGTATGAGATAGAACATGCTTCCATAGTAGCTTAGGAATTTTCAATTCTGTCTTTAAGTTTTCATTGCCATTGCCATATGTGTGCTGGTCCAAGTTACATGATGCATTTTCACCTTGCTTACTTGTATGCTTGTCTTTTAAGCCAAATAAAAAGAGATGTTATGAAAGACCAGAGTGGAGTTCAATTTGTGGAGTAAGTCCTTAAATTTGTGATGTAGTAATCACTTAGCTAAGTTGGTTCACCAACAAGGTGGGAAGGCAACTATCTGTCCTGAATCATATGCTTGAAACACACCCCATGAGACTAGCTAAATAATAAGATTCCAGTAAGAAAAAGGAAAAGAACAATAAGAGTTGAAAAAGAAAGAAAGGTAATAAAGAATAAGGCTAGGCACCAAGGGCTTGAACCTTGAGGGATGTGTCTGTGGTGCTCTTGTACCAAGAATATACTTGGATGATTAAGTTCTTAGGGGTGCTTCATCACTTGGTAACTTGGGTTAACTAACCCGGGATTATCAACCGAAAATCCACTATCAAGAGCAACCTTGCTACAGAACATTTAGTAACCCAAAGAGGTGCTGGAACCAAGACCTCAAGGAAAGAAAATAACAAACCATGTGCCTGTGGTGTGCATGTATGGGGGAGAGAGACTTGAAGGAGTAAGTCCTTAGGGGTGTTTCAACACCTAGCACCTTGAACCAACTGGTTCGGGAGTGTTGGCTGAAAACTTATCTTAAAGAGTCGCCCTCTCACAGAACACTTAGCCTAAGGATGCAATAAACCTTGGAAAGACAACGGGATTAATAAATAACAGTCTCAAAGGGTGCCATCAAGTGAGTATTCCAAGGCATGATAAAGGTCTGAAAGCCAGTAAAGGAATGAACCTAAGTTGCTATGCATGAAACCCCATAAAACCAAGGACATGACTTCCACAAGAATGATTCATTCATCTTGTCATTCAGCATTCTCTTGTTCCAGTACTTGCTTAGGGACAAGCAAGCTTTAAGTTTGGTGTTGTGATGCCAGGGCATTTTGGCCAGTTTCACTGACCTTTTCTTTATGGTTTTAGGATAGTTTCATGCACTTTCTTAGGAAATAAGCAAGTTTTGGGTAAATAATCACTTACATATTGATTCAAGCAAACATTGTGAATTTTACATGATTTCATGAGAATTATGCATGAATTAAATGACAAAATTGAATGATGCATGTCTCATAACTTGGATTAGAGCTTTGATGCACTTTATTGCTTGATTTCAGGACAAAGGAAGCAAGGAAGAATGGTGCACAAATTGTGAATCACACTTTTCACAACTCGTACCACTGACCAGCAAGTGCACTGGGTCGTCCAAGTAATACCTCACGTGAGTAAGGGTCGAATCCCACGGAGATTGTTGGTTTGAAGCAATCTATGGTTATCTTGTAAATCTTAGTCAGGAAGTATGAGAAAAATAAACTATAGCTTAATTGGAGATAAAATCAAATAGATACAAATTACTATTATATGACTTCTAAGGTAAACTTTTTATAAGGACACTGTCACAGAGTTAAGGCAGAAATTGGAAATTAACAACCTTTATTCTGGGGCTATGGGGGTTCCTCTGATCCTTGGGATGCTTGGTATTACAGAAGACTTTTGGCGCTTCAGTTCCCTTAAGTCACGTCCCTGCTCCTCTTGTTCTTTAAACATATGGGTCAGCATTTGACTGTGTTCCTTCTATTGTTTTATTATTTGCTCCATAGCTTCCTGTATCTTGGTGACAGACGTCTCAAGATATTCCCAATATTCCGCTTGAGAAATCTCTGGGAGGAATTCCTGTGCTCTCTTCTTGATAAGATCCTCCTGTGCTTGTTGTCTCTCCATTGATGCTTTGGTGATTGACTTTTCAATTAGGATATATTCAGTTATTCCCATCTCGAATCTAACTTCCGGGATCACTGATCTCAGACCCCTTACTTTAAGATAATGGTCTGAATGTTCTTTAGATAAGAACTTCCCTTGATTCCAAAGTTGTTTTGGAACGCTCTCTTTCTTGCCTCTTGGAGTGGATTGTTTTCCTTTGGGAGCCATGATCTTAGTGATCTCGGAAAAACACACCAAACTTAGAGGTTTGCTTGTCCTCAAGCAAAAGAAAAGAAAGGAGAGGGATAGAAGGAGATCGAGGTGAACTTGTTGATAGAGGAGGGGGGAGGCCGAACCCAATTTTAAAGGGGTGGGAGGGGTGGCTTTTCGAAAAAATGGAAGAGATAAGATAAAAAGATTGAGTTGAAAAAGATAAGATAGAAGATAGAGTTTAATTTTGAAAAGATAGGATAGATTTTTGAAAAAGATAAATCTGGATTTTGAAAAAGATAATATATAAAAAAAAAAAGATATTGAAAAGATTTTAGAGTGAAAAAGATAGATTTGTTTTTGGAAAAGATTTGAAAAGAGTTGGATTGAATTTGCAAAGAGGGTGTGTGCTTATGAATTAAGATACATTTGATATTTTGAAAGTAGGATTTTTAGAAATCAGGGTTCTTGACATGTTTATGTAAATAAAATCATGTATTGAATCATAAAATTTTAAATTAGAATGGAAATACGTGTGGGATAAATGGATTTGGCTCCTCCCTGTCTTCCTGGCGTTTGAACGCCCAAACACTGCTTGTTTTGGGCGTTCAACGCCCAAATACTGATCTCCTGGGCGTTCAGCGCCCAGTTGCTGCCATTACTGGCGTTCAACGCCCAGTGGGTGGCCATTTCTGGCGTTGAACGCCCAGATTGCTACCATTACTGGCGTTCAGCGTCCAGTGGATGCCCATTTTGGGCGCTGAACGCCCAAAATGCCCCTTTACTGGCGTTTTCTTGCCATTGAGCTCTTTTACTCTGTTTTGTGTGCCGATTCTTTCTGTAACCCTGTAAACTTATACAAATGATTCTGTACCTTAGTGTCAGTGAACTTTATATAAACAAATAGAAATAAAAATAAAAATAGGGCAAAAATGCTTAGAGGATTGATGCCCCATGGCTGGGTTGCCTCCCAGCAAGCGCTTCTTTATTGTCTCTCGGGAATCTTTATATAGTGTGGGCCAATAGAAGCCACATTGTAGGACCTTGGTGGCTGTTCGCTCACCTCCTAAATGGCCTCCATATTGAGATCCGTGGCAATGCCATAGGATTCTCTGTGCTTCCTCTCTGGGGACACACCTACGGATAATTCCGTCTACACATCTCTTAAAGAGATAGGGTTCATCCCACAAGTAGTACTTTGCATCAGTGACTAATTTCTTCTTTTGTATTCTATTGTACTCCTTGGGTATGAATCGTGCAGCTTTATAGTTTGCAATATCGGCAAACCATAGTGCTTCCTGAATGGCAAATAGATGCTCATCAGGGAACGTCTCAGAGATCTCAAGAAAGGGGAGGGACGTCCCTTCCACTGGCTCTATCCGGGACAGATGATCAGCCACTTGGTTCTCTGTCCCTTTTCTGTCTCTTATTTCTATATCAAACTCTTGCAGAAGCAATACCCATCTGATGAGCCTGGGTTTTGAATCCTGCTTTGTGAGTAGATATTTAAGAGCAGCATGGTCAGTATACACAATCACTTTTGATCCTACTAAGTATGATCTGAACTTGTCAATGGCGTAAACCACTGCAAGTAGTTCTTTTTCTGTGGTTGTGTAATTTTTCTGGGCATCATTTAGGGATCCACTGCAATCTGATTATAGCCTGAATAGCCATCCAGAAAGCAGTAATAATCATGACCTACTAGTCTCTCTAGCATCTGGTCTATGAATGGTAAAGGAAAATGATCCTTTCTGGTGGCTGTATTGAGCCTTCTATAGTCAATACACATGCGCCACCCTGTAACTGTTCTTGTGGGAACCAGTTCATTTTTTTCATTATGAATCACTGTCATGCCTCCCTTTTTTGGGACAACTTGAACAGGGCTCACCCAGGGGCTATCTGAAATAGGATAAATAATTCTGAATCTCTGCTTTCCTCTGTCTTCTTGTTCACGCACGCACGTCCTCCTATGGCAAGCCGTGTGTTGGTGGATCACCGTTGTCAATGGCTACCGTCCATCCTTCCAGTGAAAACTACGCTCACACGCTCTGTCACAGCACGGCTAATCACCGGTTGGTTCTCGATCTGGTTGGAATAGGATTTACTACCCTTTTGCGTCTGTCACTAACGCCCAGCCTTCAGGAGTTTGAAGCTCGTCACAGTCATTCAATTCTTGAATCCTACTCGGAATACCACAGACAAGGTTTAGACTTTACGGATTCTCATGAATGCCGCCATCAGTTCTAGCTTATGCCACGGAGATTCTGATTAAGGAATCTAAGAGATACTCATTCAATCGTATATAGAACGGAGGTGGTTGTCAGGCACACGTTCATGATTTGAGGAAGGTGATGAGTGTCACAGATCATCACCTCCATCACAGTTAAGTGTGAATGAACATCTTAGATAGGAACAAGCGTGTTTGAATGGAAAACAGAAATACTTGCATTAATTCATCGAGACACAGCAGAGCTCCTCACCCCCAACAATGGGGTTTAGAGACTCATGCCGTCAGAGAATACAAAGTTAGATCTAAAATGTCATGAGGTACAAAATAAGTCTCTAAAAGTTGTTTAAATACTAAACTAGTAGCCTAGGTTTACAAAAATTGGATAAACTATGATGGATGATGCAGAGATCCACTTCTGGGGCCCACTTGGTGTGTGCTGGGGCCCACTTGGTGTGTGCTGGGGCTGAGACTTAAACAATTCACGTGCAGAGGCCATTTGTGGAGTTGAACGCCAGTTTTTATG
Organism: Arachis ipaensis; assembly: GCF_000816755.2. Classification (NCBI taxonomy): domain Eukaryota; kingdom Viridiplantae; phylum Streptophyta; class Magnoliopsida; order Fabales; family Fabaceae; genus Arachis; species Arachis ipaensis. The sequence continues at coordinate 48,882,391 of NC_029785.2, read as the reverse complement.
CCAGTTTGGGCGTTCAACTCCAGCTTTTGATCTTTTTCTGGCGCTGGACGCCAGAATTGGGCAGAGGACTGGCGTTGAACGCCAGTTTACGTCGTCTATTCTTGTGCAAAGTATGGACTATTACCTGAAATTACAGAAAAATACACAACTCATAGTAAAGTCCAGAAATATGAATTTTTCCTAAAAACTAATAGAAATAGACTAAAAACTAACTAAAACATACTTAAAACTATATGAAATTATCCCCAAAAAGCGTATAAAATATCCGCTCATCAAAGAACCACGTTAGTAGCCACGTTAGTCTAGCTAACGTGACCACTAACGTGGAATGGAGGCTAGCTTACAACGTTAATGAGAAAAGTGATCGCCATTAACGCCTTCGTGAGCCATCATAGCCCATGTTAGTTGCCACATTAACTATGTTAACATGGAAGCTAACGTGGAAGAGAAGTAGAACTCCAACGTTAGTGGTAAAAGTAAGTACCACTAATGCTCCAAAGTGGCAATTGTCAACGTTAAGAGTCACGTTAACTCAGTTAACATGAACTCTAATGTGGAAGAAGAAGATGAAGCCAACGTTAGTGACACTCACCTTTGTCACTAACGTTGGACCAAGCTCATAATGGCCACGTTAAGAGCCACGTTAACTCAGTTAACGTGGACTCTAACGTGGGGAAGCAAGGAATGGCCAACATTAGTGACACTCACCTTTGTCACTAACGTTGGACTAAGCCACTTTGAGCCACGTTAGTTGCCACGTTAACCCAGTTAACGTGGAAGCTAACGTGGAGGAGAGAATGATGAACCAACGTTAGTGACACTCACCTTTGTCAATAACGTTGGATATGGCTATCAATACCACGTTAGAAGTCACGTTAACTTAGTTAACGTGAACTCTAATGTGGGAAGAAGGGGCGTTTTGAAGCGTTAGTGACAAAGGTAAGTGTCACTAATGCTCTCGAAGATTTGGCAAGCCTACGTTAAAGGCCACGTTAACTATACTAACGTGGATTCTAACGTAGGAAGAAAGGGGGGTGGGGCTCTCAACGTTATTGGAAAAGGTGAGTCCCAATAACGTGTGCGAAGGACCAAGAGGCAACGTTAGTGATCACGTTGGTGCCACTAACGTTGAAGTTAACGTGGATCATCCTTGGGTTAGGAACGTTAGTGAAAAAGGTGATTGTCACTAACGTTCTCGAACCCACACTTTCACTTAATGTTAATGCCACTAACGTCCTAAGCTAAGGTCCATGCCTACTTCACACTCTCTCTCTGCAAGTAAAGCTAAGCCCACTGAAGATGATAACTGCTTCAACTCAAGATCCAAAGGCCCATATCCAAGACTTGAAGAAGCAACTAGAAGATCAGAAGAATAGTATAAATAGGGAGAACTTTGAACTAGAAGGGAGCTCTTTTTGGCATTATTAGAATTACTCTCTGTATTTTTACTTTCTCTGCAACTTCTAGTTTAACTTTTCAGAATGCATTCTCCATATTTGTTTTCCATTCCCAGAGCTATGAACAACTAAACCCCTTTCATTTGGTTAGGGAGCTCTGTTGTAATTTGATGGATCAACAATAGTTTTCATTATTCTTCTTCTTTCTTTTCTCTTGATTTTACTAGAAAGCTTTCAATCTTCATCCAATTGAGTAGTTATCTTGGAAAAGAAACTATTCATACTTGGATCTCTTCGGAACCTTGGAAGAGGAATGAAGAGATCATGCTAGAAATGCTTTCTCATGTTGGACCAAATTGGGGTTTGGATGGATATAGTTACATATAATCCTACCAACACTTTGATTTTGAAATACATGTGGTATAATCAGTGACCATACCTCATCTCTTCTCATGAGCAATTGGACCAAGGAATTGGCTATTGATCAAGATTTGAGAGATTGAATTACCAAGGAATTGGAATTCAATCACTTAAGATTGCCAAGGAGATCAATGAATGCATTGATTGAGGAAGAGATGAAAATGAACTTGATCCGGAGGATGCAACATCTCCTAAGCCCAATGAACTCCCCATTTCTGATCTTACCCATTCTCTTTAATTTCTGCCAATTACTTCTATGATCATCTTCCCTATTTCCATTTAAGATTCTGCAATTTATTTTTCGTCATCTATTTTCAGCTCTTTATTTCCAGCATTTACATTTTCTGTTATTTACTTTCCCGCCATTTAATTTCCTACAACTCTCAAACTAAATTCTGCTTAGCTCAACTAAAACATTCCTCCAATTAAAGTTGCTTGACCAATCAATCCCTGTGGGATTCGACCTCACTCTATTGTGAGTTTTTACTTGACGACAATTCGGTATACTTGCCGAAGGAGATTTGTTAAGAGACAAGTTTTCGTGCATCAAGAGTGCAAGGCCATCAATATAACATAAATGGCCGAACCTATAAAGAAGGAAGAGGTAGTGATTTCCAGTAAGGAAGACCTCAATGGACGTCCACTGACCTCTAAGGAGTTCGCTAATGTGGAACCAAAGGAATCTGAGGCTCATACAGAGACCATAGAGATTCCATTGAACTTAGTGTTGCCATTCATGAGCTCTGATGAGTATTCGTCCTCTGAAGAGGATGAAGATATTGTTGAAGAGCAAGTTGCTCAATATCTAGGAGCAATCATGAAGCTGAATGCCAAGTTATTTGGTAATGAGACTTGGGAGGATGAACCTCCATTGCTCATCAATGAACTGAATGCTTTGGTTCAGCATAAATTACCTCAGAAGAAACCGGATCCCAGAAAATTCTTAATACCCTGTACCATAGGCACCATGACCTTTGAGAAGGCTCTGTGTGACCTGGAATCAGGAATAAACTTCATGCCACTCTCTGTAATGGAGAAACTAGGGATCTTTAAGGTACAAGCTCCTAAATTCTCACTGGAATTGGCAGACAAATCAAGGAAACAGGCTTATGGAATTGTAGAGGATGTCTTAGTGAAGGTTGAAGGCTTTTACATCCCTGCTGATTTCATAATCCTAGACACTGGGAAGGATGAAGATGAATCCATCATCCTTGGAAGACCCTTCCTAGCCACAGCAAGAGCTGTGATTGATGTGGACAGAGGAGAGTTAGTCCTTCAATTTAATGAGGACTACCTTGTGTTTAAGGCTCAAGGATCTTCTTCTGTAACCATGGAGAGGAAGCATGCAAAGCTTCTCTCAATACAGAGTCAAACAGAGCCCCTATACTCAACTTCTAAGTTTGGTGTTGGGAGGCCACCATTAAGCTCTGAGTCTCTGTGAAGCTCTCTAAGAGCTCACTGTCAAGCTATTGACATTAAAGAAGCGCTTATTGGGAGGAAACCCAATGTTATTTAATTATATTTATTTATTTTCCATTGTTATTTTATATTTTCTTTAGGTTGTTGATCATGTGAAGTCACAAAAACAACTGAAAAATAAAAAATAGCACACCCTGAAGGACAAGCTTACTAGTGTTTAAATGCCAGTAAGGATAGCAGAATGGGTGTTTAACGCCCAACCTGGCAGCATTCTGGGTGTTAAACGCCAGAAAAGGGTGTCTGGCGTCTGGCTGGCGTTAAACGCCAGAAATGGCAGACAGACTGGCGTTTAACGCCAAAAAAGGGTGTCTGGCTGGCGTTAAACGCCAGAAAGGGGTAGCAGACTGGCGTTTAACGCCAGGAAAGGTAGCAGAGCTGGCGTTAAATGCCAGGATTGGCACACAGTGGGTGTTTGAACGCCAGGATGGTACAGGAAGCAGATTTCCTTGACACCTCAGGATCTGTGGACCCCACAGGATCCCCACCTACCCTACCTCTTCTTCTCTCCTCTTCACACCTTTCCATAACACTCTTCCCCAAATACGCTTGACCAATCCCATTAATAACTCTTCCCTAAATACCCTTCACCTATCAAATCTTATCCTCTTCTCCATAATCTCTTCATCACTCACATCCATCCATCATAAAACCCCACCTACCTCACCATTCAAATTCAAACCATTTCCCTCCTAAACCCACACCCCTCATGATCGAATTCCCTCTCTCTCTTACCCTATAAATACCCCTCCTCACTACCTTCACTTTCACACATCACAAACAATTCTTTCCCCCTTGGCCGAAACCAACACTGCCCTCCATCTCCTCCATTTCTTCTTCTTCTACTCCTTTCTTTCTTCTTTTGCTCGAGGACGAGCAAACTTTTTAAGTTTGGTGTGGAAAAAGCTCTGCTTTTCTATTTTTCCATAACCACTAATGGCACCTAAGGCCGGAGAAACCTTTAGAAAGAGGAAAGGGAAAGCAGTTGCTTCCAACTCTGAGTCATGGGAGATGGAGAGATTCATCTCAAAATCCCATCACTAAGAAAAAGATGGAGCAAACAAGAGAGCCCACTCATGGACCTCAACAAGAGCATGAGAAAGTTCCTCATTATGAAATCCCTGAGATACCTCAAGGGATGCACTTTCCTCTACACAACTATTGGGAGCAAATCAACACCTCCTTAGGAGAATTGAGTTCCAATATGGGGCAACTAAGGATGGAGCACCAAGAGCATTCCATCATCCTCCATGAAATTAGAGAGGACCAAAGAGCCATGAGGGAGGAGCAAAAAAGGCAAGGAAGAGACATAGAGGAGCTCAAGCACTCCATAAGATCTTCAAGAGGAAGAACTAGCCGCCATCACTAAGGTGGACCCGTTCTTTAATTTCCTTATTCTTATTTTTCTATTTTTCGAAAATTATGCTTTATGTTTTGTCTATGTTTGTGTCTTTATTACATGATCATTTGTGTCTAGTGTCTATGTATTAAAGCTATGAATGTCCTATGAATCCTTCACCTTTCTTAAATGAAAAATTGTTTTCTGAAAAAGAAAAAGAAGTACATGAATTTCGAATTACATCTTGAAAATAATCTAATTATTTTGATGTGGTGGCAATACTTTTTGTTTTCTGAATGAGTGCTTGAACAGTGCATATTTTTTATATTATTATTTATGAATGTTAAAATTTTTGGCTCTTGAAAGAATAATGAAAAAGGAGAAATGTTATTGATAATCTGAAAAATCATAAAATTGATTCTTGAAGCAAGAAAAATCAGTGAAAAGCTTGCAGAAAAAAAATGGCAAAAAAAGAAAGAAAAAGAAAAAGCAAGCAGAAAAAGCCAATAACCCTTTAAACCAAAAGGCAAGGGTACAAAGGATCCAATACTTTGAGCAATAATGGATAGGAGGGCCCAAAGGAATAAAATCCTGGCCTAAGCGGCTAAACCAAGCTGTCCCTAACCATGTGCTTGTGGCGTGAAGGTGTCAAGTGAAAAACTTGAGACTGAGTGGTTAAAGTCATGGTCCAAAGAAAAAAGAGCATGCTTAAGAGCTCTGGGCACCTCTAACTGGAGACTCTAGCAAAGCTGAGTCACAATCTGAAAAGGTTCACCCAGTTCTGTGTCTGTGGCATTTATGTATCCGGTGGTAATACTAGAAAACAACATGCTTAGTGTCACGGCCAAGACTCATAAAGTAGCTGTGTTCAAGAATCAACATACTGAACTAAGAGAATCAATAACACTATCTGAATTCTGAGTTCCTATAGATGCCAATTATTCTGAACTTCAAAGGATAAAGTGAGATGCCAAAACTGTTCAGAAGCAAAAAGGCTACAAGTCCCGTTCATCTAATTGGAACTGGGCTTCATTGATATTTGAAATTCATTGTATATTCTATTCTTTTTATCCTATTTTGTTTTTAGTTGCTTGGGGACAAGCAACAATTTAAGTTTGGTGTCGTGATGAGCAGATAATTTATACCCTTTTTGGCATTATTTTTACATAGTTTTTAGTATGTTTTAATTACTTTTTATTATATTTTTATTAGTTTTTATTCAAAAATCATATTTCTGGACTTTACTATGAGTTTGTGTGTTTTTCTGTGATTTCAGATATTTTCTGGCTGAAATTGAGGGACCTGAGCAAAAATCTGATTCAGAGGCTGGAAAAGGACTGCTGATTTTCTAGGATTCTGACCCTCCTGCACTTGAAGTGGATTTTCTAGAGCTACAGAATTCCAGTTGGCACGCCCTCAATTGCGTTGGAAATTAGACATCTTGGGCTTTCCAGCAATATATAATAGTCCATACTTTGCCCGAGATTTGATGGCCCAAACTGGCGTCCAAAGCCAGCTTAAAACATCTTGGCGTAAAACGCCCAAACTGGCACCCAAGCTGGCATTTAACTCCAGGAACAGCCTAAGCACATGTAAAGCTCAATTCTCATCCCAAGCACACACCATGTGGGCCCCAGAAGTGGATTTCTACACTATCTGCACTTAGTTACTCATTTTCTGTAAACCTAAGTAACTAGTTTAGTATAAATAGCACTTTTTACTATTGTATTCAGACTTTTATCTTTGGAATATCTTTTGATCACTTTGATCTTTGAGACCATTGTTCACGTTTTGGAGGCTGGCCATTCGGCCATGCCTAGACTATTTTCACTTATGTGTTTTCTACGGTGGAGTTTCTACACCCCATAGATTAAGGTGTGGAGCTCTGCTGTTCTTCATGAATTAATGGAAATACTATTGTTTTTCTTTCAATTCACGCCTACTTCTTCTCTAAGATATACTCTTGTTCTTAATTCAGTTAAGTTAGAATGAAGGGGTGACCCGTGACAATCACCCACTATCTTCGTTACTCGCTTAGCCAAGATCCGCGTGCTTGACAACCACAAGCGGTCTACATGATGTTCAACGTAGTCATTGGATGACAGCCGGAGTATATTCTCTTGGATATCTAATACATGGACCGAGTCCGTGAGATTAGTATCTTCGTGGTATAGGCTAGAATCATTGGCAGCATTCCTGGGATCCGAAAAGTCTAAACCTTGTCTGTGGTATTCCGAGTAGGATCCGGGAAGGGATGACAGTGTGCAAAAGGATCAATGGATCCTATTCCGACGCTAGCGGGAACCGACAGATGATTAGCCATGCAGTAGCTGTGCCTGGTATTTTTCATCCGAGATGAGAAATCCGACAGTTGATTAGCCGTGCAGAAACCGTAGAGGACTATTTTCACTGAGAGGATCCTACAGCTTGCCATGGAAGGAAGTAACACATGGTTGGAAGAAGGCAATAGGAAAACAGAGGTTCAGAAGTGACAAAGCATCTCCAAACGCTTATCTGAAATTCCCACCAATGAATTACATAAGTAACTCTATCTTATTTTATGTTTTATTTATCTTTTAATTATCAAAACCTCATAACCATTTGAATCCGCCTGACTGAGATTTACAAGGATGACCATAGCTTGCTTCAAGCCGACAATCTCCGTGGGATCGACCCTTACTCACGTAAGGTTTATTACTTGGACGACCCAGTGCACTTGCTGGTTAGTTGTGCGAAGATGTGAAAAGTATGAATCACAATTTCCCATACCAAGACTAAATTAGTTACTACCCCTTGGAGGACAGTATAAAGCTCCCTTTACTCTTGGAGAATTGAAATGAGAGTGTCATTCATTAGTGTCTGGGGTGGATAGGAGGGTTCATTGTTTGGGAGAAAGGGTTCATAATAGGAAGGTGGTTTATCTTGGTAAGCATATGGAGGTGGTGTCTATTGAGGTGGTGGTTCATGGGAGTATTGATATTGGAGTTGGGGGTGGTTCTATGTATGGTTCGTATGGCTCATATGATTGTTGGTATGATGGATATGGACTAGTGTTCCGAGGGTTACCTGAAACTGGAGGCCGATCTCGGAGGAGATCTGTTGTGGTGGTCGGAGCTGTCGTGTCTGACTTGTTGAATTTGGTGGTACTGCAGATCTTTGATCACCGAAGGGTGGTGGTACCTGCAAGAGACTCCGATGTTTAAGTTAGCACGTGCTTTAGGCATGTTTTTTGTGTAGAATCAGAGTATGAATTATACCTGGGTGCTTCCAGTGTATTTATAGTAGTGTGGAGTGACCTCCCTTTGAGATAAGTTAGTTATCTTATCTTATCTTTTGTAGGTGGGTCCCCTTATCTTCAGCCAGCCGCCTTTAGGTGGACTGTGATCTTCTGCTTTGGGCCTACTTGGGCCCTTATAGCAATTTGGCCAACCTCTTTAGGAAGAGGTCGGTGTCGACCAACCTTTTGAAGAGGTCGGTCATCTTTGTCTTCATTCAACCCGGGCTTGCCTAGCTCGACCCATGGTATGAACAGTGCCCCTGCTCGAGCTTCGATCTTCCCTTGAGGTCGTGCTTTCCTAGCCTCGATCCTTAGGACAGTCGTGTTCGAGCATCTTGGTCCAAGCTGTTCTTCTGTCGCTAAGTTTAAATACGAAGCATTTTTTGTTTTTTGCCTCTTTTTCCGCGTTTGTTTCTCTTGGGAATGCGCACGGGCCATTAATGCTCATTGATTGGGCTTTACATTTTTCTCTTTGTCGTTTCTTTTATGCTTGTGACTATTTTTTTAGTCTACTGAACATCACCATCCCTTTTACTGCTTTTGAGACCGACCTGTTATAGACTTACAACGTGGCCCCTTCACAACTTCATCCGAACTCTTGGGCCTTCATTAAGATTTTTCAGCTATTGTGCCAGGAGTTAGGTGTCCGACCTACCATATCTCTTTTCCTTTATTTGTTTGTGTTGACCAAGCCTGGAGTAGCCAAGAAAAAGGCTTCTTGGGTTTCATTCTGAGCTGCCCAGGGAAAAAAGTGTTTTCTATGTATGATGAGTCTTTTCGGAATTTTAAGAACTATTACTTTAAGGTTCGAGCTGTTGAGAATGCCCGACCTTTCTTTTTAGATGAGAATGACGAGCCGACCTTCTATTTGTGTTGGCAAAAAGATATAGTAGCTACTAAGTATTCTTGGGAGAGTCTGGATGAGGTTGAGCAGACCTTTGTGGGTGTTTTAGAGGAGAACTGGGAGGAGCCTCCTCATCTGGACACAAAGAGGTTTCTAGGAGATCCTTCCCTCCTCCGTGCTGAGCTGGGTAGTGTTCGACCTCTTTTTCTAATGGCTTTCTTCTGTTTTTTGCTGATTTATCCCTCACTTATTTGTAACTTTATTTTCCCGGTTCCTTTTTCAGAAATGCTGAAATCTACGGACTCCATGAAGGCCTTCCGTAGGGCTAAGAAGGCGACGGTTGCACAAAGCTTATCGGCAAAGGCTTCTGGGGAAGGGTCTTCTCAGGTGCCTCCGAAGAAGCCGACTTCTGATGCTTCTGGGCCGAGGAAGATCATACTGACTCCTCAAGTCCGAATGATTCCTTCTGATCCTGTTCAGCCAACTTCTGGGGCTGCCTCCTCTCCTACTACTGCTGGTCCTTCCCCAAAACGTCAAAAAACTATTGGTTCTTATGATTTGAATGACAAGGATTTTGATGGTATGGGTTTCACCACCAAACTGATTGCTCCTCATGGTAAGATTCTTTTGGATGATGTGTCGATCCTTTATCACCTTGACTTTATTACTAGCAATAGTGTTTGAATGGCCAACATGAGTGCGGCCTTATTTCGTGTGGTTCGGGATTCTCCCATTCACGCGACTAAGGCCTTTATGGAGGACGTCAACTCTGAATTTGAAAGGATTAAGGGTTTGAAGGATGAGCTTGATGCTAGGGTGATTAAGTTAGAGTTGGATGTGGAGAGGAAAAAGTCCCGAGCTACTAAGGCGGAGGCAGTTGCTAACTTAGCTGATGAGGCTGCAAAAAAGTATAAGGAGAGCTATACCCAGACCTACGGCGAGCAGAAGCTAAAGAGAGTCTCCAGTTGGCGCAGGATGATTATGCCGAGCTCCAGGGACATATGGTAAATAGTATGACCGATACGTTTGAGATCCTAAAGGATCAGGTCCAAGTTATTGCTCCCGAGGCCGATCTCTCATTGTTCAGTACGGATAATGTAGTGGTGGATGGCAAGATCGTGCCTGCCCTTGATGATGAGGATGAGGGTCCTCCTCTTATGCCATCAGGGAAAGCCTCCGCAGCCTCAGCTTCTTCTGTCCCTTCAGAGGTCGACCATCCTCAGCCCGAGCCTAATGTGCAGATTCTGAACTGGGCGGATGGGACTGTTGATGCTGTCCCGATCTTGTCCATTCCTCCTTGTCCAACCAAGGATGCTACTACTGGGGAGAATTTAAATCCTTTATAGCTTTCTGTGTTTGTATTATAGTCCGATTTGTGGACTTTTGAACTTGTTTTTTATAAATCTCTTTGTGGTTGACTTTTGTGACATTCAATTGCTTCTCAGCAACTTTTATTTCGCAAAACACTTTAAACTCCTGGGCTGCCTTTTAGGTGGCCTTTGAGTCTTTAATGTTTTATTTTGATGGATATGCTTTGCTGATATGTTAATTATGCCTTTCCAATCTTTGCGGATCTTTACAGACGGTTGGTACTTTTCCTGTCCGACCTCTTTTGCAATGTGGGTTTTTTTGCTTTTTGGATCATGCCTTGCGTTATCTATTCTCTGCTTGGGCGAAGTGATCCTTTGGTGTCCGGACTAACTTGTCTGACAACTTTTTAGTGTTCTTATAGAACCTTTTTAGTTTGTTCGAATGACTTCTTTGTAGCCCTGTTTTGACATTATTCCTTTGTTTGAGCGGAGCTGTTCCCCTTTTAGCTAAGCACTCTTGAGCCATAAGTTGTTTCTTAACCATTTGGCTCTGTTCTTTTTTGAGATCGTACTTGCGCCTCTTCTTAGCTGACGTCGACCCGTACGACTTTGTTACCCAGGCTTTTTAGTCATATTCCAACAACTTTTTAGGTAATTTTCCGGGGAAGAACCTTTTCTTTATAGTTTTTTTTGGAAGACTTTTTAGCGCCACTTTGGGTTTTGCTTCTATCACCTTGCCGACCTCCTTGTAATCGGGCAATGAATTTGATTTTCACCTTGCCGACCTCTTTGTAATCGGCCTCTTTGCTAGCTTCCCTTCTCCTAACTGACCTGCTCCAATATTATTTCGGATTAAGATGAGATCATTGGAGGTGAAGCTTCGCTGGACTACCTTCCGATTATACCTTAGAGCCATTCGACGCTTTAGGGCTTCCTCTTTAATCTGAACTCTTTTTCGGACTTCTGAAAGTAGGTCAAGCTCTTCCCTTTGAGCTTGGGAGTTGGTATCTTCATTATAGAGGATCATTCTAGGATATCATTCTTCTATCTCTTCTGGAATCATTGCCTCCATTCCATAAGTAAGTCCGAATCGTGATTCTCCAGTGGTTAAATGTGGTGTTTTCCGATATGCCCATAGGACTTGTGGGAGCTCTTCTGCCCAAGCTCCCCTGGCGTCCTGTAATCTCTGTTTTAACTCGGCAAGTATGACTTTGTTGGCGGCTTCCGCCTGTCCATTGGCTTGTGGGTGCTCTACGGAGGTGAACTGGAGCTTGATTTTTAAATCAGCTACCAGAATTCTAAAGCTTGTGTCGGTGAATTGAGTACCATTATCTGTGGTGATGGAGCATGGAACCCCAAACCTTGTGATAATATTTTTGTATAGAAATTTCCAACTTCTTTCGGCGGTGGCGTTAGTGACGAATGGATTTTTGATGGTTTATAATTTCTCAATGAATTCTCGTTGCAAGTATAGTTTCTAAACCAACAAATAATCCTCTCATGCAAAAATTTGTTTGTCACAAGTAAAAAAACCCAATAAAAATAATAACCGAAGTATTTAAACCTCGGGTCATCTCTTAAGGAATTGCAAGGAGGTGTAGTTATTATTGGTCATGGAAAAGTATCTTTTTGGGGTTTTGAATAAGGAACGAGAAAATTAAATTGCAGGAAAGTAAACTAATAGCTAATAACGCTCTTGGCAAGGTATGAGAATTAGAAGTCCTATCCTAGCTATCCTTATCAATTGTGACATCAATTGTCCATTGCTCCCACCTAGTTAACCTCTAACTATGAAAGAAAGTCAAATGGATGAATCAATTTGATTCCTCAAGTCCTAGTCAACTCCTAAGGAAAGACTAGCTTTAGAGGGATCCAAATCAACTAGCAACTTTCAATTATCAATCAACAAAGGAGTTTGATAACTCAAGCGTCTCTAATTACTCAACCATATCCAAGAGGAGAGAAATCTACACTAGAATCCAATCAAGCATTCTATCAAACACTTGGAAGGCACATAAAAACATAGAAAACTAGCAAGGAATATTAAATCCAAACGACCAATTGCAAACATCAATGACTCACAAATAATAGGAGAAGCAATAAATATGAAATATCTCAAATTGCATTAAAATAGAAAATTGAATCTAACATGAGAATTCATAAACTAAAATACCAACATAAAGTAATCAACAAGGGGAATAAATAAACTAGAAAGCTAGAACAATTAATAGTAGAAGAGAAACTAAATTAAAGTAGAGTAGAAATCTCAAATTGAAAATAGCTAAACCTAAGAATCCTAAAATCTAGAGAGAGGAGAGAGCCTCTCTCTCTAGAAAACTACATCTAAAACCTAAAATTATGTGAATGAATGTTGTGTGAATGAATGAATGAATGATTCCTCCACTCTGCAGCCTCTATTCTGTATTCTCGGGCTTGGAACTAGGCCCAAATGGAGCCCAGAAATCGCTCCTAGCATTTTTTGAAATTTCTCCACATGGCGCATGTCACGCGTACGCGTCAATCATGCGTGCGTGTCGCTCGCCTTCCGCACCAGTCACGCGTACGCGTCGTCCACGCATACGCATCGCTGCCAGCTTCTCAAAACTTCATTTTCTTGCATTCCTTCCATTTTTGCATGCTTCCTTTCGATCCTCTAAGCCATTCCTGCCCTATAAAGCCTGAAAATACTTAACACACAGATCACGACATCGAATGGTAATAAAGGGTAATTAAAATTGACAGTTTAAATGCCCAGGAAACATGTTTTCAATCATAGAACAAAATTGGGAAGGATTTGTAAAATCATAAAAATTGTATGAATAAGTGTGCAGAGACTTGATAAAAACCACTCAAATTAGCACACGATAAACCATAAATAGTGGTTTATCAATCTCCCCACACTTACATATTAGCATGTCCTCATGCTAAGCTCAAGAGAACTAAAAGAGTGAGGGCAAAATGGTAGAACTTATGCAATGCAACCTATCTAGATGCAAGCTACCTACATGCATCATGCTATTCTAATTACTATATATATATATATATATATATATATATATATATATATATATATATATATATATATATATATATATATATATATATATATATAAAAATATATATGTACAAAATTATAATAGAAATATTGTAATTATTTTTTATAAAAAATATTAATTTAGACCAGTTCAAAAGCATACATGTGGTCAAATTGAGTCAAATTTCCAAGAAATCATATATGCACAATCAAGGGCTAAATCATATTAAAACACATTCACAATTGAGTTTAGTTAATCAAAAGAGTTCACAAACTTGCAAGACAAGCAATGATCAAATATTGACATATGGAAATTAGCCATTGAACCCTTACTGAGTTTGTACATGCACTCTAATCACTCAAGTGTTTGGGGTTAAACAACTTAACTCTTCTCTAGTCATGCTTTCTAAAACTTTGTTCTTCATCTAACCAATTAACAAATATTTAATGTGCAAATGCAAACATCATGAGGTCTTTTCAAGGTTGTAATGGGGCTAAGGTGAGGGTGAGTATATATGTATGGCCAAGTGAGCTATAATATGAATCTTTGACTAATCTAAGTTCTCACCTACACACACACACACACACACTCTATACAATTTTAAAATCATGCCTAGCTACCCATAATCTCACTTTTGTGTATTTCACATACTCATGTATCAAATTTTCTTTAATTTCACCACATATGCATTGATCTTTTATTAAACTTAGTATTGGGATAATTTTATCCCATATTTATTTATTTATTTATTTTTAATATGAAAGCAAACATAACATATCAATGCATATAGTTTTTCTGGTTTCACACGAGTATGCACCCAAATTTCTAATATTTTTGTTAATAGAACATAATACTTTTTCATCAACCCAAGTTCCCACAATTCCCCACACTTAGTTGATACACAATCTCCATCTTAAGCTAACCAAAGATTCAATTGGGGTAATTAATTATTTTTCTGCTTAAGGCTAGTGATGTAGTAAAATACAGAACAAATGGGAATTAAAAGGCTCAAAGTGGCAAACAAGGGTAATTGAAGTGGTAGGCTATTTGGGATAAGTGAGCTAATAACAAATGATGGCCTCAATCATATGTATGCATGTAAATACACTAAACAATGGATATATAGAATGGAACAAAGTAAAGATTGCAATCATAGAGAAGAAACACACAAGAATAAAAATCATGGTTAAATAATGTAACCATGTAATTAAGCTCAAAAACTCACGGGTTGTGTGTTCTTAGCTCAAGCCCATATTCCAATAACTATATATGTATCATGCATGTTTCAAAAGTTTTAACTTAAATCAATGTGAATCTTTAATTGTCTGTTCTAAGAAAAAGATACATTCCTTGAAAATTTCATCAATTGACCAACATTTATTATTATTATATATATATACTAAATGAGATGTTGTGATTATGAAAAGCTAAAAGTTTTTAGTTTATCCCTATTTTCAATCAAATCAATTTCTCATATGCCAAAAGGGTAAACTAAACTTAATAATCCATGTTTTTCCACATCACAACTAATAGACTAAATGTGCAATTCAAGCTAAATATCCAGGATATATACAAGCCCAAAGTGCAAAATGCAACAAAGTAAAAATAAACAGAAGTACAATAAAATAGAAATGTGCAAGTACTAAAAGAAAAAAAATAAAATAAAATAAAGCAAAATACAAAATAAAGCAAAATAGGATAAAAGTTTGAAATGGTTCACCAAAATATAATCCGCTGGAGACGGCAACCTCCCCACACATAAAGCACAGCATCGTCCTCGATGCTCTCAGTCAAGCTGGGTATGAAGGATTATCGCCTACTGAAGGGTGTGCCGCTGGCTCTGTTGGCGGTGATCCTTCAAACCCAGCTTGACTAAGAGCATCGAGGACGATGCTGTGCTTTAAGTGTGGGGAGGTCGCCGTCTCCGGCAGATTATATTTTGGTGAACCATTTCAAACTTTTATCCTATTTTCTTTATTTTGTATTTTGCTTTATTTTATTTTATTTTATTTCTTTTAGTACTTGCACATTTCTATTTTATTGTACTTCTGTTTATTTTTATCCCCGGCAACAGCGCCATTTTGACGAACGGATTTTTGATGGTTTATAATTTCTCAATGAATTCTCGTTACAAGTATAGTTTCTAAACCAACAAATAATCCTCTCATGCAAAAATTTGTTTGTCACAAGTAGCAAAATCCAATAAAATAATAACCGAAGTATTTAAACCTCGGGTTGTCTCTCAAGGAATTGCAGGGAGGTGTAGTCATTATTGGTTATGGAAAAGTATCTTTTGGGGTTTTGAATAAGGAACGAGAAAAGTAAATTGCAAGTAAGTAAACTAATAGCTAATAAAGCTCTTGGAAAGGTATGAGAATTAGAAGTCCTATCCTAACGATCCATATCAATTGTGACATCAATTGTCCATTGCTCCCACTTAGTTAACCTCTAACTATGAAGGAAAGTCAAGTGGATGAATGAATTTGATTCCTCAAGCCCTAGTCAACTCCTAAGGAAAGACTAGCTTTAGAGGGATCCAAATCAACTAGCAACTTTCAATTATCAATCAACAAAGGAGTTTGATAACTCAAGCGTCTCCAATTACTCAACCATAGCCAAGAGGAGAGAAATCTACTCTAGAATCTAATCAAGCATTCTATCAAACACTTGGAAGGCATAACATAAAAACATATAAAACTAGCAAGGAATATTAAATCCAAATGACCAATTGCAAACATCAATGACTCACAAATAATAGGAGAAGCAATAAATATAAAATACCTCAAATTGCATTAAAATAGAAAATTGAATCTAACATGAGAATTCATAAACTAAAATAGCAACATAAAGTAATCAACAAGGGGAATAAATAAACTAGAAAGCTAGAACAATTAATAGTAGAAGAGAAACTAAATTAAAGTAGAGTAGAAATCTCAAATTGAAAATAGCTAATCCTAAGAATCCTAAAACCTAGAGAGAGGAGAGAGCCCCTCTCTCTAGAAAACTACATCTAAAACCTAAAATTATGTGAATGAATGTTGTGTGAATGAATGAATGATTCCCTCACTCTGCAGTCTCTATTCTGTGTTCTTGGGCTTGGAACTGGGCCCAAATGGAGCCCAAAAATTGCTCCCAGAGTTTTCTGCAATTTCTGCACGTGGCGCATGTCACGCGTACGCCTAGGTCATGCGTACGCGTCACTTAGCAAAAATTCTTGTCATGCGTATACGTCAGTCACGCGTACGCGTCATCCTCGCATACGCGTCGCTGCCAGCTTTTCAAAACTTCATTTTCTTGCGTTCCTTCCATTTTTGCATGCTTCCTTTCGATCCTCTAAGCCAATCCTTTCCTATAAAGCCTGAAAATACTTAACACACAAATTTCGACATCGAATGGTAATAAAAGGTAAATTGACAGTTTAAAGGCCCAGGAAACATGTTTTCAACCATAGAACAAAATTGGGAAGGAATTGTAAAATCATGCAAATTGTATGAATAAGTGTTCAGAGACTTGATAAAAACAACTCAAATTAGTACAAGATAAACCATAAAATAGTGGTTTATCAATTAGCTAATGGCTTTGCCTCAATCCACTTTGTGAAGTAGTCTATGCCTACAATGAGAAACTTGATTTGTCCGGACCCCTAGGGGAACGGTCCAAGGAGGTCGAGCCCCCACTTTGTGAATGGCCAAGGTGAAGTAATGCAGATGAGCTCCTCATGTGGAGCTATGTGAAAGTTGGCGTGGTTCTGGCATGGTGGGCATGTCTTGACAAACTCTGTTGCTTCCCCTTGTAAGGTCGGCCAGTAGAAACCAGCTCGGAGTACTTTTTTGGCACGGTCTCGTGCCCCAAGGTGGTTGCCGCACATGCCACTATGGAGTTCTTCGAGAACTTCTCTTGTAGCGGAGGTTGGGACGCATTTTAGAATAGGTGTAGAGATTCCTCTCTTATATAGGACGTCCTGTATTATGGTGTAGTACTATACTTCTCGTACTAGCCTTTTTGCCTCATTTTCTGACTTGAGGTAATTGATTATGGGAGTCATCCTTCCTTGATCTTGTCCTGATATGGATAGGATCTTTTCTTCCTCCAAGGTTGATGGACTTCAGAGTGTTTCTTGGATGAGACTTCTATTGTTGCCCCCTGGTTTCGTGCTGGCTAGTTTTGAGAGTGCATCAGCTCGGGCATTCTGTTCTCGAGGTATGTGTCGGATCTCATATCCCTTAAATTGTCCGAGCTATTCTTTGGTTTTGTCAAGGTATTTTTTCATAGTGGGATCCTTGGCTTGATAGCTCCTTTCTATTTGCAAAGTGACTATTTGGGAGTCGCTAAAGATGGTAAGTCTTTCAGCTCCCACTTCCCTAGCCAGCCTCAAGCCAGCCAGTAGTGCTTCATATTCAGCTTGATTATTTGAAGCAGGGAACTCAAATTTTAAGGAGAGCTCGACCTGGGTTCCCTGATCGCTTTCTAAAATGACGCCTGCGCCACTCTCGGTTTTGTTTGAGGAGCCATCTACATAAAGGCTCCACTTTGTGGGGCTGTCCGGGATGTCAGTATACTTTGCGATGAAGTCGGCCAGATACTGGGATTTAATAGCTGTCCAAGCTTCATACTTGATGTCAAATTCAGACAATTCAACCGCCCATTGTAGGATTCTTCTGGCTAAGTCTGTTTTCTATAAGATCCCCTTTATGAGTTGGCTGGTACGCACTCTGATGGTGTGAGCTTGAAAGTATGGTCGGAGTCGTCGGGAAGTGAGTATGAGGGCGTAGGCGAATTTTTCTATCTTTTGATAGTTTAATTCAGCCCCTTGTAAAGCCTTACTGATGAAGTAAATGGGTTGTTGCCCACTTTCGTCTTCTCTTACTAGTGCTGATGCTATTGCCTGACTTCCTACGGCAAGGTATAGTATGAGCTCTTCACCTTCCCGAGGTCGAGTAAGGACAGGTGGTTGCCCGAGAAATTTCTTAAAATCTTGGAAGGCTTGTTCACATTTTGGGATCCACTCGAACTTCTTTCCCTTCCTTAATGTTGCATAGAAATCTTAAGGCTGATCCAGCTAGGAACCTAGACAGAGCCGCTAGTCTTCCATTGAGCTGCTGGAACTCTTTGATACAGGTTGGACTTCTCATGCAAAGTATAGCCTAGCATTTATTCGGGTTCACCTCGATTCCTCTTTGGGTGAGCATGAAGCCCAAGAATTTTCCAGCTTTACCACGAAGGTGCACTTTGCGGGTTAAGTCGCATGCCATGCTTTCTTATGGTGTCGAACACTTTAGTGAGGTCGGATAGCAACGATTCCTCACTTTGAGTTTTTACCAGCATGTCGTCTACATAAACCTCCATTAACTTCCCGATGTGGTTGGCAAAGACTTTGTTCATCAATCTTTGGTATGTAGCTCTTGCATTTTTGAGTCCAAATGGTATGACTATGTAGCAGTAATTTGCCTTTAGAGTTAGGAACAAGGTCTTTTCTTGGTCGGGTGGATACATTGGAATTTAGTTGTATCCTGAATAAGCATCCATGAAAGAGAGGTACTTGTATCCGGAAGAAGCATCCACTAGAGTGTTTATATTCGAGAGCGGGTAGGGGTATTTAGGATAGGCTTTATTGAGGTCGGTGTAGTCGGTACACTTTCGCCACTTTCCATTTGACTTCTTTACCAAGACGACATTGGCTAGCCATAATGAGTACTCGACCTCCATTATGAATCCTGCCTCCAGTAAGGCTTGTACCTGCTCTTCCATAGCTTGGGACCTTTCTGGCCGAGATCCAGGATACACCGCCAGCTTATGGCACATTACCTTGGGATCTATGCCGGGCATGTCTGTGGCCTTCCATGCAAAGAGATCGGCATTATCCTCTAGGAGCTGTATCAATGGCTCCTTTAAGTCTTCCTTTAAGGTTGCCCCTATATTTGTTGTTTTATCCTGGGCATCCCTGATCTGGACTTCTTTGGTTTCAACTTCTGGCTGAGGGCGGAGCTCTTCGCGAGCTCGGATTCCCCCGAGTTCTATAGTATTAGTTTCTTTTCCTCTGGGGTCGCCTTTAAGGTTCAGACTTTCGTTGAAACAGCATCGTGCAAGTCTTTGGTCTCCCTTTATGGTAGCGATCCCTTCGGGAGTAGGGAACTTCATGCATAGGTGTGGAGTGGAAACCACGGCGGTGAGCTGGTTTAACATTGTCCGACCTATTAACGCGTTGTAGGCTGAGCTTACGTCAATTACAATGTAGTCTATGCTTAACGTCCTAGACGGAGTTTCTTTCCCAAAGGTTGTGTGTAGTGGGATGTACCCTAATGGCTGAATTGGGGCGTCTCCTAGCCTAAATAGACTATTTGGGTATGCTTTGAGCTCTCTTTCTTGTAAGCCGAGCTTGTCGAAGGCAGATTTGAACATTATATTCGCAGAGCTTCCTTGGTCAACCAATGTTCGGTGGAGGTTGGCATTGGCAAGTATTATGGTAACTACCACAGGGTCATCATGCCCCGGGATGATGGCCGCGGCGTCTTCTTTGAGTGAAGGTAATAATGGGGAGGTCGACTGACCTGTCTCCTCCTCCAACATGGTACACCTCTTTAAGGTGTCTTCTGTGGGACAACTTAGAGATCCCTCCTTGTTTCGAGGGTTACCTGAAACTTAGGTCGATCTCGGATGAGATCTGTTGTGGTGGTCGAAGTTGTCGTGTCCGACTTGTTTAATCTGGTGGTACTACTGATCCTTGATCACCGAAGGGTATTGGTACCTGCAAGAGACTCCGATGCTTAAGTTAGGACGGGCTTTAAGCAGGTTTTTTGTGTAGAATCAGAGTATGAGTTATACCTGGGTGCTCCAGTGTATTTATAGCTAGTAGTGTGGAGTGACCTCCCTTGAGATAAGTTAGTTATCTTATCTTATGTTTTTGTGGGTGGGTCCCCTTATCTTTGCCCAGCCACCTTTAAGTGGGCTGTGATCTTCTGCTTTGGACCTACCTGGGCCTCAATGGTGATTTGGCCGAACTCTTTAAGGAGAGGTCGGTGGCGATCCAAACCTTTGAGAGGTCGGTCGCTCTTGTCTTCAGTCAACCCGGGTCGTGTAGCTCGACCCAAGCTATGAACAGTGCCCCTACTCGAGTTCGATCTTTCCTTCGAGGTCGTGTCTTTAGACTTCGATCCCTTTGTGGAAGTCGTGCTCGAGCATTCGCCTTTGGTCGATGTCTTGTATAACTCCCGTTGGGATTGCCTCTGCTTGAATGCGTAGCATTTCTTTCTTTAATTGTAGCGCGCGTTTCTGTTTTTCTTGGGAATGCGTGAGGGCTTTAAAAGCTAATTTAACGTCTTTTTGCCGTTTCCTCTTTTCCCTCTTCGTATTTCATTTTGAAATTAAAGAAGAAGTTTTACTTTCACTTTCAGTTTCTTCTTCCCCTTTCTTCTTTGTTCCTTTGGTGCTAATTCTTCTGATTTCACGCCCCTCAAGCCTCATTCCTTCTCTGTTCAAAAAAGCGCTTCGTTGGTGCGTGCTCATCGTTTGCTTCTGTCTGGCCGATTGTCGCTCATGTTCTCTGCAGGTTGGTGCTTTCTCTTTCTTTCTTTATTCTTTGATAGTCACTTTCATGTATGCTTTTACTGTATACTCACCAAGTTTTTATTTTTATTGAGTTTGCCTTGAAAATCTTGATTCTTTCTACGAAAAGATTGTGTCTTTATTTTTTATCAACATTTGCGATTTTCTCTGCTGCTCCTATGTGCGCTTTGTTGCTATCAGTAGTTTTGTCTTTTCGTAGCTGAATGTATGAGGGATTACTGATACTTAGGTTGAGCTCCTTGCATGTTTGAAAGGGTTACAACTGGTTAGGGTTTCAATTTTTTTTTGCGTCATCTCCTTTTCTGGGTTTTTATTCTGTTGTTACCTCCAAAGGGTGCCCCTGGGTTTTGTTGAATACTCCTTATTTTCGTAATCCCTGGGGTGCCCTTTTTGGTTGCCCCACCTCTGTGTTGATTGGTTATTCCTTCTCTTTTTTTTATTTTGTCCGAGTTGTTTAGTATTGACCCTTGTTATCTTCCTTTGTTGTAGGTGTAGTTTGTCGTATGTCTTCCCGAAAAAATATTGTTGAGATGTCTACCAAGATCCCTGTTGGCATGTCCGACTGGCTGGATTCTATAGTCTTAATGTGTGTGACCGTGGCCAACCCAGAGTACTGTGAGAGGCTTAGGAGATTCCACAGGATCTGTAGCAATAGGAATGATGAAAAGAATTATGAGCTGTTGTCGCCCGACCCTGAGGAGAGGGTTAGTTTCCCTTCTTTGACCCCAGGAGAACGTCCGTTCTTTTACGCTTATGATTATTTCTTTAGTCTGCTGAACATCACCATCCCCTTTACTGCTTTTGAGACCGACCTCCTATGGACTTGCAACGTGGCCTCTTTCCAGCTTTATCCGAACTCTTGAGCCTTCATTAAGATTTTTCAGCTGTTGTACCAGGAGTTAGGTGTTCGACCTACCGTGTCTCTTTTCCTTTATCTGTTTGTGTTGACCAAGCCTGGAGTAGCCAAGAAGAAGGCTTCTTGGGTTTCGTTTCGAGCTACCCAAGGGAAGAAAGTATTTTCTATGTATGATGAGTCTTTTCGGGATTTTAAGAACTATTATTTTAAGGTCTAAGCTGTAGAGAATGCCCGACCTTTCTTTTTAGATGAGAATGACGAGTCGACCTTCCCTCTGTGTTGGCAAAAAGATATAGTAGCTACTAAGTATTCTTGGGAGAGTCTGGATGAGGTTGAACATGTCTTTGTGAGTGTTTTAGAGGAGAACTGGGGGGAGCCTCCTCATCTGGACACAAAGAGGTTTCTAGGAGATCCTTTCCTCCTCTGTGCTGAGCTGGGTAGTGCCCGACCTCTTTTTCGAATGGCTTTCTTCTGTTATTTGCTGATTTATCCCTTGATTATTTGTAACTTTATTTTCTTGGCTCCTTTTTTCAGAAATGGTGAAATCTACGGATTCCATGAAGGCCTTCCATAGGGCTAAGAAGGCGACGGCTGCACAAAACTTATCGGCCAAGGCTTCGGGGGAAGGGTCTTCTCAGGTGCCTCCGAAGAAGCCGACTTCTGATGCTTCTGGGCTGAGGAAGATCATTCTGACTCCTCAAGTCCAGATGATTCCTTCTGACCCTGTTCAGCCGACTTTTGGTGCTGCTTCTTCTCCTACAGCTGCTGATCCTCCCACAAAACGACAAAAAATTGTTGGATCTTATGATCTGAATAGCCAGGAGTTTGACGGCATGGGTTTTACCACCGAGGTGATATCCCCTTTTGGCAAAGTACCCTTGGATGATGTGTCCATTCTTCGCCATTGACGAACGAATTTTCTATCGGTAAAGAAATTTTTATAAAAATATATTCGCATTGGTAGTATAGTTTCTAAACCAACAGAGAATCCCTTTCGTACAAAAGTTTGGTTGTCACAAGTAACAAAATCCAATAAAGTTGATAACCGAAGTATTTAAACCTTGGGTCGTCTTCTCAAGAAATTGCAGGGAGGTATGATTTATTATTGGTTAAGTAAAAAGATATGTTTTTGGGTTTTTTAAAATAAGGAACAAGTAATTTAAATGACAAGAAAAATAAATTAATAATAATAAAATCTCTTGGCAAGGTATAAGAAATTTAAGTCCTATCCTCGTTATCCTTATCAGGTGTGATGAAAATTGGATTCTGCTCCCACTTAAATTAACCCTTACTAAATAAAGGAAAGTCAAGTGGACAAATTAATTTGATCCTCAGGTCCTAGTCAACTCCTATGGAGAGACTAGAGTTATTGGAGTGCAAATTAACCAGCAAAGAATTCCAATTTCAATCAACAGCTGAGTTGATTACTCAAGTGTTATAAATTACTTAACCAAGCCAAAAGGAGAAATAAATCTACTTGAATAAAAATGCCTTTAGATGGGAAGCAGCAGTAACATAAATAAAAGAAAGAAATCTTAAATCTTAAATACCTCAAATTGCATTTAAACATAAATTCAAGTCCTAACATGGAAAGGTTCATAAGCCAAATTGAAAAGATAAATAACAATTAAAGTAATAGAATAAATAAAACTAGAAAGTAATTTAAAGGAACGTTAAACCTATGATTGAAGAAATAACCATAAACTGAAAGGAATCCTAATTCTAAAAATCTAAATCCTAAATCCTAAATCCTAAGAGAGAGGAGAGAACCTCTCTCTCTCTAAAACTACATCTAAATCCTAATAATTGTGAATGTGTATGTTGTGTTTTATGAATGGATGCATTCTCCCACTTTATAGCCTCAAATATGTGTTTTTTGGGCCGAAACCTGGCCCAGAAACAACCCAGAAATCGCTGGAGACGAAATCTGCCATGCTGATTTTTGTCACTGCGACGCATCCGCGTGGAGCACACGTTCGCGTCATCTAGCTGTATGGAAACTATAGCAAATTATAAATCAAATTGAAGCCCCAGACGTTATCTTTCGAACGCAACTAGAACCGCATCATTTGGACTTCTGTAGCTCAAGTTATGACCATTTGAGTGCGAAGAGGTCAGGCTAGACAGCTTAGCAATTTCTTCAATTTCTTGTATTCCTTCCACTTTTGCATGCTTCCTTTCCATCCTCCGAGTCATTCCTGCCCTGTAATCTCTGAAAACACTTAACACACATATCAAGGCATCGAATGGTAATAAGAGAGGATTAATAATAAGTAATTTAATGGTCAAAGAAGCACGTTTTCAATCATAGCACAAAATCAGGAAGGAGAATGTAAAACATGCATTTTGTATGAACAAGTGTATGAAAGATTGATAAAATCCACTCAATTGAGTACAAGATAAATCATAAAATAGTGGTTTATCAGCCATCTAGATTTTATTACTAGTAATAGTATTCAGATGGTGAAACTTGGGGAGGCCTTGTTTCGTGTTGTCCGGGATTCTCCGGTTCATGCAACTAAGGCTTTTATGGAGGATGCCAAGTCGAAGTTTGACAGAATTAAGGGCTTGAAGGATGAACTAGATGCCAGGGTGGCGAAGCTGGAGCTGGATGTGGAGAGGGAGAAGTCCCGGGCTACAGCTGCTGAGGCAGCTGCAAATTTGGCTGGAGAAACGGCGAAAAATTACAAGGAGAGCTACATCTGTACCTATGGCGAGCTGCTAGAAGTTAAGGAGAGGCTTGAGTCTGTCCAGGCTGACTATGCCGAGCTCTAGGGTCATCTAGTGGGCAGCGTGACTGATGCGTATGAAAATTTGAAGGCCGAAGTCCGAGTTATTGCCCTCGAACTTTACCTCACTTTATTCAGTTTGCATAATGTAGTGGAGGACGGCAAGATCGTGCCTGCCCCGGATGACGAGGATAAGAGTCCTCCTCTTGTGCCACCAGGGAAAGTCGCAACAGCTTCAGCCTCTTCCGTCCCTTCAAAGGTCGACCAACCAGAGTCTGAGCCCGACGTGGAGATTCTAAATCGTCCCGATGGAACTGTTGATGCTGTCCCGATCTCGTCCATTCCTCCTCCTCCAGCCAACGATGCCACTTGATAAATCCCGATTTTATGGTTTATCGTGTGCTTAATTTGAGGGATTTTATCACCTTTTCTCACATTTATTCAATGAAATAGGATGGTTTTGCAATTCTCCCTTGATTTGTGCTTAAATGTGAAAACATGCTTTTTAGGCCTTAAAATAGCTAAATTTAACTCACTTTAATTCCATTCGATGCCTTGATATGTTTGTTGAGTGATTTCAGGTTCATAAGGCAAGTATTGGATGGAAGAAGTGAGGAGAAAAGCATGCAAAGTGGGAGAACGCATGAAGAAATAAAGGAACCGTAAAGCTGTCAAGCCTGACCTCTTCGCACTCAAACGACCATAACTTGAGTTACAGAGGTCCAAATGAGGCGGTTCTAGTTGCGTTCAAAAGATAACATCTGAGGCTTTGAAATGGTATAAAAGTTACCATATTTTGCTTCGTGTATAGGGGCGCACATGCGCCATGTACGTGGTTCACTAAAAGTGAAATCGTGGCCAGCGATTTGTAGCTCATTTTGGGCCCAATCCAACTTATTTCTGATGCTATTGAACCCAAGGATTGAAGGGGGAATGAACCAAGTAGTCATAGTTTATTTTTTCATTATGTTTTAGGATAGAATTCTAGAGAGAGAGGCTCTCTCCTTTCTCTAGATTTAGGATAGAAATTAGGGTAAAGTTAGGTTAATGACTCTCAAATTTCTCTTTCAATTCTTGTTTTGATTTTAACTCTCATTATATTTTAGTGTTTTATTGCCCTTGCTCTTCTAGTTTTACTTGTTATTTTCTTATTTGCTCTCTTATGTTGATGAACAATTGTTGGATCTTGATTTCTCTTAATGCAATTTTATGTTTCCATGTCTCTTTTATGTTGATCTTGATTGTTATTATTGATTTCTTGGTTATGTTAGTTATGGGTTTCCTTAATTCTTGCATTTTATAATGCTTACTTTTCTTGCACACTAGGTGTTTGTTAAAATGTTTCCTTTAATTTTTGAGTAGTTTTCTTTGCTCTTGGCCTAGGCTAAGGGAATTGAGTGACCTTGAGTCATTGGGTCTCAATGAATTGGTGATTTGAGAACACTTGGCGATCAATTTGATACTCATTGCACCAACCCACTACTAATCTAATTAGTAGATAGGTTGGGACTTATGGGTTGATGTGATCAAAGCCATTTGACGTACTTCAAGTCTAGGAGTCGATATTACGTACTTAAGACTTTTGGAAGTAGACTTAATGAGCTTGGTTCCTCATAATTGTCAATATATGATTTTTAGATAAGGATGGTGATCTCAATTACCTATGTCTAGCCAAGAGTACTTTTCATTTCTTTTATTAGTTAATTGTTCATTTACTTTTCTTGCCATTTATTTTCTTGCAAAAATATAAAAACCAACCCCTTTACCCCCTCTATAGCCAATAATTGAGCATTTCATCGCAATTTCTTGTGAGACGATCCGGAGTCTAAATACTTCGGTTAATTCTTATTGGGGTTTGTTAATTGTGACAAAACCAAAATTTAATTTGATGTGAGAGTTGTTTGTTGGTTTGGAGCTATGCTTACAACGAAATCCTTCTTTCTATAAGAGAAATTCCTAACCAACACGATTCTTGCTATCAAATTAATGGCGCCATTGCCGGGGAGTTGCAATGGTGTTACATTATTGCCTATTGTGAATATTGTGAATATGTTTGCCTTTTGCTTATTTGTTAGTTTTTGTTAGCTTTAGGACTTTGTTGCTTTTTTTTTGTTAGCTTTTGCTTTTATTTGCTACTATGAATTCTCACCCCTTTGGCTATGAGTTTGGTTCAAATTATGTTGTAGGAAATGGGAACTACAATGAGGATGTGCATCAAGGATGGAACAATCAAAGATGGGAGGAGCCTCAAGGGATTGATCAACCTTCTTGACAACCACAACCTCCGATTTCTTATGGGTTTAATTCTAATCCTAATGCATATCAATCTAATGGATGTGGTGACCCTTATTGTGATTGTCAACAACCACCACCATATGCCTATGAACCACCTCCTCAACATAATTTTGCACCACCTTACTCACAAGCCCATTTTCACCAAATACCTCCATATGAACCCAACCCATATCCACCATACCAACTACCTTGTGAACCATATTAACCATATGAAGAACCACCCCAATCTCACCACCAATACCCTCAAAAACCACCATCTCCATATTATCACCAAGATGAATCACCTCCCATGCATGATAACTTTCAACCACAAAATAAATTTCCCTTTACACCACAACCCTCTATGGAAGAATACCCATATCCATCAATCCAAGAGCCAATGGATCACCTCAACGAAGCAATGGATCGGCTTCAAGCAATAATCCATCAAAAGGAGCAAGAGAAAGCCCAAAAGAATTGTGAAGCTATCGAGGCTAACCTTGCCAAAATTAAAGCCAACTTAGACTCACGGGACTCATGCAACAAGCAAAGCATCTCCATGGATGAATGTGAGAAATCAACCGAGAAAGGAGCATGAAGGAGATTTTAGAATCTCAATATGAGGACAAGGAGATGGGGTATGTCTTGCAACAAGTGGAGGAGGAAAAGATTATTGAAGAAGAAGAAGTGGTTGAAGAGTTAGAGGAAGTTGAACAAGAGGTGGATTTCAAACTTGAGAGCACTTCCACACCAAGTGACATTGTTGATGATTTTGTGGAAGTTGTTGAACCTTCTTCCAATGAGCTTGAATTTGGTGTTAAGGAGGATAATGCGCAACCTCCAAGGCATAGTATGAATGATGAAAGATTGTAAGAGGATGATCAAGAGGCAAACTCCATCAATGAAGAATGTGTGGAAGAAGTTGGTGGGCAAGGAATTGAAGTTGAAAAAGCTTGCCAAGAGGTGGAGGTAGTCAAAGAAGAGCACAAGGAAATGGAACTTACAAGACCATTGGAGATGTCCCTTCCTAAGTCACCATCCAACATAACATTCAAGTGGGTAAAATCCTAATCTCTAATATTTACTTTCCCACTTGAGTA
Organism: Arachis ipaensis; assembly: GCF_000816755.2. NCBI lineage: Eukaryota > Viridiplantae > Streptophyta > Magnoliopsida > Fabales > Fabaceae > Arachis > Arachis ipaensis. Next base: position 48,854,771 of record NC_029785.2, on the reverse strand, counting down.
TGGTTTGATTGAGACGGATGGCCAACTTAGAGCTCTTTGTGGAGTTAAGAATAGGAGAGAATTGGTTGGTGGTAGGCATTACAATCCAAGGTTCATTATGGTTGAGTCATCAAGGCTTAAGTACAATGGTTGGTGTAGAACCATATTGCATGGGTCTAGGAGAAGGTTTGGATGCTTAATTGAGAATTCACAAGCCTTATCACCCAAATTTAACTATGGTAGTCAACGAGAAGATGGGTGCAAGAACAAGGTTTGGGACTCTGGAATCCATTTCAACATTCAACACTCTTGGGGCCTTATCATTCACTTGAGCTTACTTGAAGGCCTTGTGCGCCTAATTTGGGATCCCGGTGGACATTGGAGATGCAAACAATGGTGGGGATTCAAGGATGAATTCAAGTATAAACCACCCTAGCAAGGACCCCCACCAAATGTCCAACTTAAGGACTTAAACTAAAAGTACTAGGTGGGAGACACCCCACCATGGTAAACTCTTTCCACTCTCTTTTAGATTTGGTTAATAAGTGATTAGAGTTGCCATTGTAGGAAGTTCTTCTTATTTTCTATACTCTTATGCATTTTGCTTTTATTGATAGGTTGTTTGTTGCATTCATGCTTTGATTAGTATAGCTATTGTTGAATTGCATTTTACTTGTAGTATAAGTTTTGTTTTTAGTATGTTTAAAAATTTTTCAAAACTAAAAAGATTTGTTGTTAAATTTGATTTTTGATTGTTTTAGAATGCTTATAGATTAGGGGAGTGCCCTATTTTTGAAAAAAAAAGGGCATCCGCGCGCAAGCGCACTGTGCGCGCGCGCGCCGATGGTGCATCTCACACTCCTGGTACAAAAACCAGAGAGTTGTGCCAAAGTTGTGCATATTTTGTGCCTGCGACCTGACACGCAAGCGTACATGACGCATCCGCGTCGGTCACCAACTTCACATCCACGCGTATGCGTGCTATGCGCGTCCGCGTCGCCTGTCTCGCCTGCCCACCCACGCGTGCGTGACGCGTACGCGTCGCCCTCCGCGCCCTATTTTTCCCCTGTTCTGCCTTATTTTCTTTTTCCCTTCTTCTCTTCTTTTCCTTCTAGTTTCTTCCTCTTTCTTTCTTCTTCTTTCTTCCTTTCTTACTTTCTTTTCAAAATTTTCACTCTTTATTTTTCTTATTTTCATCTTCTTTTATATGTTGCATTTGTATATTATCATTCATTGTATTTTAATTTTATTTTTATAGTTTGCTCTTATTTTATTTTCTAAGTTTCTTATTTTAATAATGGTGTTGGATTCTTATATTTAATTGTTGAGAATTTCTTGGTTAATCTTGGTGCTTTGTGACTTGTTTGGCATTCATTGTAATATTCGCTCTACACACAAGATTAGTGCTTTAGTCCGTCCTGACTCATGATCCCTTGTTTTTTTACCTTATCATCATTGAGTTAGGATGGGACCAAATGCTCTCATGCTTATCACTAATCTTGTTTGTGTTAATTGTTGTTTGAACTTGATGCTCGACATGCTCTTCATGTAATTCACTTATGCTTTGACTTTCCTCTTGCATCAAGCATTAATTGATATGCCCTTTGTCTATATTGTTTTCTCATTTACATGCGTAACTACCATGTATTTGAGAACCTTACTCTTATTTGGCAATAGGCCCCGCCTATGTTTTATTGCTTTGATATCTTTGTTGTAGGCTTAATTTTCTTTCTTTTTCTTTCCTTTTAGGTTGGCCACCAAGAAGGAAAGAAATGGAAAAGCTTCTAATGGGCAACAAGCAAGTTCACCCGCACAACCTTTTGAAGGAACTCATCAATTGTAGCAACCCGTCCACCTTGCTCTTCTTTGCATTCACCGAGGATGGTGCAAATTTTTAAGTGTGGGGAGGTCGTTCGACCGATCTCCATGGGTAACAACTTTCTTTTTTCAACACCAATTTTTTAATTTTTGTCTTTGTCAGATTAGTTGTTGCATTTCATGATAGGTTGCATGTTAGTTAGAATTTGTACATATTCTATCACTTCTTTTTATGTTAGGACTACTTGGTTAGGGTGATGACTTCTTTTCCAAGAAAAAAAAATATTTTTAGGGCACCCTACCAATTTGAAAAAAAGAATTTGTTGTACTTGCTTGAAGAATTTATTTTGGAACATGATTTTTGAGCTAAGAACACAAGCATGTGAGTTTTGAGCCAAATTGTGTGGTTACATCATATAACCACTTATTTCCATTCTTGTGTGCATTATTCTCTTTCTATGATTGTAATCTTTGATTTGTTTGATTCTTTATGTCCATTATTCCATGTATACATGCATTTATATAATTGAGGCCATCATTTCATTTAGCTCACTTACCCAAATAGCCTACCCTTCATCAACCATTGTTAGCCAACTTTGAGCCTATTTAATCCCTTTTGTTCTTAATGTTAGCACATCACTACCCCTAAGTGAAAAACAATAAATGTCCTTAATTTGGATCTTTGATTAGCTTAGGCTAGTGAGGGTGTGTATCATTTGAGTATGATATTTTTGTTGGAAATTTTGGGAATTGGGTACATGCTTATGCATTAAATATGTAAAACCATATGCATTGATACGTTTGTATATACTAAAAAAATTATAAAGAAAAAAATATATATATATATAGAAAAAGAACAAAAAAAAGAGAAAAAGAAATAAAAAGGGGACAAAAAATGCCCTAAAGTAAAGTTTAATAAAAATCAATATATATGGAATGTGAATTAAAAAGAATGCATGAGTATGTGAAAAAGTGGGAATCATGGGTAGCTAGGTTGTATATTAGAATCGTATAGGTTGTTATACGTGTTAGGTGAGAGCTTAGGTTAATCAAATATTCAAATTTCAAACTCACTTGACCATATGCATCCAACCTTGACCTTAACCCCATTACAACCTATAAATAAGTCCTCATGATGAATGTATGCATGCATTGAATAATTGTTGATTGTTAGATGAAAAACAAATCTTGGAAAGCATGAGTAGAAGAGAACTGAGTGAGCAACCCTATACACTCGAGCGACTAGAGTGCAAACACTTCCAGTGAGGGTTCAATGCTCAATTCCTTGTTCCTGGCTTTCATGAGCTTTCTTCTTGCAAGTCTACTTGTACTTCATTTTGATATTTGAATTGGTAGAGTTTGTGAGTCTTCATATGACCTTTGCCCTACTTGCTTATATATGTTCTTGGAGATTGATTTGCTTTTAACCAAGTAGGTAAAATCATTTTGCATTTAGTTGCATGCATGAGGTTAGGTTTATATAGTTTATTTGCATTGAATAAATGTTCATACCCTTTTCTTATCCTTCTTTATTCTTAGCATGAGGACATGCTTGGTTTAAGTGTGGGGAGATTTGATAAACCCCGATTTTGTGGTTTATCTTGTGCTTAATTTGGGGGATTTTATCACCTTTTCTCACATTTATTCAATGAAATAGCATGGTTTTGCAATTCTCCCTTGATTTGTGCTTAAATGTGAAAACATGCTTTTTAGGCCTTAAAATAGCTAAATTTAACTCACTTTAATTCCATTCGATACCTTGATATGTTTGTTGAGTGATTTCAGGTTTATAAGGCAAGTATTGGATGGAAAAGTGAGGAGAAAAGCATGCAAAGTGGGAGAACTCATGAAGAAATGAAGGAACCGTAAAGCTGTCAAGCCTGACCTCTTCGCACTCAAACGATCATAACTTGAGCTACAGAGGTCCAAATGAGGCGGTTCTAGTTGCGTTGGAAAGATAACATTTGGGGCTTCAAAATGATATAAAATTTTTTATATGTAGCTTTGCGTATAGGGGCGCGCACGCGCCATGTATGCGTGCGCGCTGATGCAACACGCGGCTCACTAAAAGTGAAATCGTGGCCAGCGATTTGTAGCTCATTTTGGGCCCAATCCAACTCATTTCTGATGCTATTGAACCCAAGGATTGAAGGAGGAATGAACCAAGTAGTCATAGTTTAGTTTTTCATCATGTTTTAGGATAGAATTCTAGAGAGAGAGGCTCTCTCCTCTCTCTAGATTTAGGATAGAAATTAGGGTAAAGTTAGGTTAATCACTCTCAAATTTCTCTTTCAATTCTTGTTTTGATTTTAACTCTCATTATATTTTAGTGTTTTATTGTCCTTGCTCTTCTAGTTTTACTTGTTAATTTCTTATTTGCTCTCTTATGTTGATGAACAATTGTTGGATCTTGATTTCTCTTAATGCAATTTTATGTTTCTATGTCTCTTTTATGTTGATCTTGATTGTTATTATTGATTTCTTGCTTATGTTAGTTATGGGTTTCCTTAATTCTTGCATTTTATGATGCTTACTTTCCTTGTACACTAGGTGTTTGTTAAAATGTTTCATTTAGTTTTTGAGTAGTTTTCTTTGCTCTTGGCCTAGGCTAAGGGAATTGAGTGACCTTGAGTCATTGGATCCCAATGAATTGGTGATTTGAGAACCCTTGGCGATCAATTTGATACTCATTGACACCAACCCACTACTAATCTAATTAGTAGATAGGTTGGGACTTATGGGTTGATATGATCAAAGCCATTTGACGTACTTCAAGTCTAGGAGTAGATATTACGTACTTAAGACTTTTGGAAGTAGACTTAATGAGTTTGGTTCCTCATAATTGTCAATATATGATTTGTAGATAAGGATGGTAATCTTAATTACCTATTTCTAGCCAAGAGTACTTTTCATTTCTTTTATTAGTTAATTGTTCATTTACTTTTCTTGCCATTTATTTTCTTGCAAAAATATAAAAACCAACCCCCCTTACCCCCTCTATAGCTAATAATTGAGCATTTCATTGCAATTCCTTATGAGACGACCCGGAGTCTAAATACTTCGGTTAATTCTTATTGGGGTTTGTTAATTGTGACAAAACCAAAATTTAATTTGATGTGAAAGTTGTTTGTTGGTTTGGAGCTATGCTTACAACGAAATCCTTCTTTCTATAAGAGAAATTCCTAACCAACACGATTCTTGCTATCACCACTACTGGGGAGAATTTAGATCCTTTATAATTTTCTGTACTTGTATTATAGTCCGACTTGTGGACTTTTGAACTTGTTTTTTGTGTAAGACTTTGGTTGACTTCTTTGACACTTGGTTGCTTTTTCTTTATTTTTCAAAACAAAACACTTTAAACTCTGAGGCTTCTTTTCAGCAGTGGCCTTTTGAGTCTTTAATGTTTTATTATGATAACTGCATCTTGCTAGTCATTTCGGGTTTTACCCTTTGAATTTTCTGACCTCCAGTGAGTGAGTTTTCTACCCTTGCTTTTGGGGGCCATGCCCTGTTTTGACTTGGCGCTGATCAAACCTTTATCAAGTCGGGCAATCTTTTATGGTTTTATGGCTGGGCTTTTCAGACAACCTTTTAATGTTCTTATAGAACCTTTTTAGTTTGTTCGAATGATTAGTCCCTTTTTTAAGATCGTGCCTCCTTTGAGCGGAGCTTGCATCCTTTTAGCCAAGAACTCTTGAGCCTTAAGTTGTTTTTCAACCTTTTGGCTTTTTTCTTTTTTGAGATCGTACTTGCGCCTTAGCTGACGTCGACCCGTACGACTTTGTTATCCGGGTTTTTTAGTCATATTCCAATAACTTTTTAGTGTTCCAGGGAGGAACCTTCTCTTTATAGTTTTGTTTGGAAGACTTTTTAGCGCCGTTTTGGCTTGCGCTTTCGCTTTTTAAGTAATGTCTTTTTAAGACTTGTAACTTTCAGCGAAGTACTTTTGGCCTTTCTTTGGCCTTTGCGAGTTGTCTTCATCCATGTTTAGTGATCCTTTCATTGGTCTGACTTCTCTGTCGGGCCTTATTAAGTTATTTTTAGTAGTTCATTTTTAGTCAGACCTCGTCAGGCCACTTTTTATGGTCTACTTTTTATAACTTCTTGCATTAACTTGCTTCTATCGCTTTTACCTTGCCGACCTCTTTGTAATCGGGCGATGAATTTGATTTTCACCTTTCCGACTTCTTTGTAATCGGGCGATGAATTTTTGCGTTTTATGAGCTTAGATTAATGCGTCTTGGTAGGAAACTTTTTAGGGAATTGATAACTTTATTTGAATAATAAATGAAATAAAAACATAAATGTAAGTATGTACATATGAGTGCTTACCCTTAGAGATCGTGCAGTTTCTTAGTTCTCGATCTGGCGCCTCATTAAAGAACCTTTTCAGGAAAAAGAGTACTCCTTAACCTAAGATCTTTTACTTTTCTCTAGCTATAGTACCTTCTTAGGTTACAAGCATGCCATGACCTTGGTAGTTTTCACCCTTCAAGGTCGGACACCTTGTAGTAACCTTTCCCCAGTACTTCTGCTACTCGGTATGGTCCTTTCCAGTTAGCTGCTAGCTTCCCTTCTCCTGACCGACCTGCTCTGATATCATTTCAGATTAAGATGAGATCATTGGTGGTGAAGGTTCGCTGGACTACCTTCCGATTATAACTCAGAGCCATTCGACGCTTTAGGGCTTCCTCTCTAATTCAAACTCTTTCTCAGACCTCTGGAAGTAGGTCGAGCTCTTCCCTTTGAGCTTGGGAGTTGGTATCTTCATTATAGAGGATCATTCTAGGAGATCATTCTTCTATCTCCACGGGAATTATTGCCTCCATTCCGTAAGCAAGTCGGAATGGTGATTCTTCAGTGGTTGAATGCGGTGTTGTCCGATATGCCCATGGGGCTTGTGGGAGCTCTTCGGCCTAAACTCCCTTGGCGTCCTGCAATTTTCATTTTAACCTGGCCAGTATGACTTTGTTGGCAGCTTCCGCCTGTCCATTGGCTTGTGGGTGCTTTACAGAGGTGAATTGATGCTTGATTTTTAGATCAACTACCAGATTTCTAAAGCCTGTGTCGGTGAATTGAGTACCATTATCTGTGATGGAGCATGGGATCTCAAACCTTACGACAATATTTCTGTATAGAAATTTCCAAATTCTTTGGGCAGTGGCAATAGCTAATGGCTCTGCTTCAATCCACTTTGTGAAGTAGTCTATTCTTACAATGAGAAACTTGACTTGTCCGGACCACTGGGAGAAGGGTCCAAGGAGGTCGAGCCCCCACTTTGCAAATGGCCAGGGTGAAGTAATGCAGATGAGCTCCTCATGTAGAGCTATGTGGAAGTTGGCATGCTTCTAGCATGGTGGACCTGTTTTGACAAACTCTGTTGCTTCCCTGTGCAAGGTCAACCAGTAGAACCCTGCTCAGAGTACCTTTTTGGCAAGGGATCGTGCCCCAAGGTGATTGCCGCACATGCCAGTGTGGACTTCTTCAAGAACTGCCCTTGTAGCGGAGGTCGGGATGCATTTTAGGAGAGGTGTAGAGATTCCTCTCCTATATAGGATGTTTTGTATTATGGTGTAGTACTGTGCTTCTCGTACTAGCCTTTTTACCTCCTTTTTGTCTGCAGGAAGTGTTTCTGACTTGAGGTAGTTGATTATGGGAGTCATCCATCCTTGATCCTGTCCTGATATGGTTAGGATCTTTTCTTCCTCCAAGGTTGATGGACCTCGGAGTGTTTCTTGGATGAGACTTCTATTGTTGCCCCCTGGTTTGGTGCTGGCTAGTTTTGAGAGTGCATCAGCTCGGCATTATATTCTCGGGGTATATGTCGGACCTCATACCCCTTAAATTGTCCGAGCTGTTCTTTGGTTTTGTCAAGGTATTTTTTCATGGTGGGATCCTTAGCTTGATAGCTCCCTTCTATTTGCGATGTGACTACTTGGGAGTTGCTAAAGATGGTAAGTCTTTTAGCTCCCACTTCCTTAGCCAGCCTCAAACTAGCTAGTAGTGCTTCATATTTAGCTTGATTATTTGAGGCTGGAAACTCGAACTTTAAGGAGAGCTCGAATTGGGTTCCCTGGTCGCGCTCTCTAAAATGACGCCTGCACCACTCCCGATTTTGTTTGAGGAGCCATCTACATAAAGGCTCCACTTTGTGGGAGTGCCCCGGTGTCAGTATACTCTGCGATGAAGTCGGCTAGGTACTGGGATTTAATAGCTGTCCGAGCTTCATACTTGATGTCGAATTCGGACAACTCAACTGCCCATTGTAGTAGTCTTCCAACTAAGTTTTTTTTCTGTAAGATTCCCTTTATGGGTTGGTTGGTCCGTACTCTGATGGTGTAAGCTTGAAAGTATGGTCAGAGTCATTGGGAAGTGAGTATGAGGGTGTAGACAAACTTTTTTATCTTTTGATAGTTTAAATTCTAAGGTATATATACACTCTCTTCCATTGATCTTCAATCTCTGAATTGGGCTTTTGGCCTAGATGGAATTGGGTTGAAATGGCTCCAATTGGTTTCTCTTATTGTTGAAAAGAGATCTGTTTGAATTACAGAGTTCTGGTGCTCAAGTTAGAGTCAACGTTTAAGGGCCAACGTTGATTCAAACGCCTTTCAATAAAACCAGATGAATTTGCTGTCATTGGCGTTTGACTCAATATTGGAGGGCCAACATTCTGCTACCCATGCGTACGCGTGCCTGGCGCGTCTGCGCCCATGGGTTAAAAATCCTCATCCACGCGTGCGCGTGCTGCACGCATGCGCATGGATGCAAAAATTTTATTTTCCAATTTTAAAATCATGTAGGGGAGCATTGACCTCAGCTTTGGACCTCCTGATGAATCTTTTGGAGAACGAATTCCAAACACCTAAACTCACCGGCAAGTGTACCGGGTCGCATCAAGTAGTAAAACTCGCTTAGAGTGAGGTCAATCCCACAGGGATTGATGGATCAAGCAACTTTAGTGGGTGATTAGTTTAGTCAAGGTAACATTGAGTGAATTGTGTGAAATTGATCAACAGAAAGTAAATTGCAAGAATTATAAAGTGCAGAAAGTAAAATTGGACAGAAACTTAAAGAGCAAGAAAAGTAAATTGACAGAATCTTAAATGACAAGAAATGTAAATTGCATCAAATGTAAAGGGGATTGGGGGCAGAAAATTTAAAGGAAAGCAATAAGCAGCACTTAGAAAAATTGCAGAATAATTTAATTGCATGAAAAGTAAAAGGGATTGGGTACTGGGAATTAAAACTTCAAGAAGAAAATGTAAAGTGCAATCAAACAGAGAAGTAAAAGATGAAGTAAGTGCAGTAGATTCAAGCAAAATTGAAAAATTGCTTGAAGAACAAGACAGAAGCTAAATTCAGCTCAATTGTGAAATTTAAAAGAGAAATTAAAGATCTCAGGGGATCAATGAGACTAGAAAGTAGATCTAGATTTCAATTCCTTCCTTGATCAAACAGAAAGTAATTTGCAGAAGAAAATGAGATTTAAAAATAACAGAGAAGATTAAAATCAAATCTTTAGATCAATTGAGAGGAAGAGTGAAAGATGATTCTCAGAATTTGAATCAATGGAGCTCTTCAATCTCAATTCAAGATCCAAGGCAGAAGAGCATAGGTTTCAGAAAAAGAAAATTAACAACAGCCAATGAAAATTTGAATTATGCAGTAAGAGAACAAGAGAGAATTCAAGGTGAGATTGAAACAGAATTTCTTCAATTCTCAACCCAAGATTCAAAACAAAAATGAAAACTAAGAGAGAGCTTCCAATGCTCTCTATTGGAGCTCCCTTCTTTTAATGAGATGGAATTGATGCCTTTATATAGGATTTACAAAGTGAAAATGAAAATAAAATTGAAATTCTAAAAAAATTACAATTAAGATAAATTCCTAAGCTAACTTATCCTTGTGCCTTTGAATGATGATAATGGGCTTAGCTTGCTTTGGATTTGAGGAAGAGTGGATCTGGATGGTCTTGGTTCAATTGGTGAAGAATTGAATTAAAATGAAATTTTTATTGAATTTTTGGCCCATGGGTGTTGCTCCCAGGGCAATGCTCAGCTCCTGGTGAGAGCGTAGCATTGTGGCTCATGTCCTTGGCTCTTTGTTGCGTGCCAAGCTTGGGTGCATCAAGATAGCGCTCCGCTCTTGGGGAGAGCGCAGCATCATGCTGTCTTGGCCGTGTCTTGTGCGTGACATACTTCCTTGGGCCGTGTCAAGCTCGTGCCTCATGCACCAAGGAATAAGGGAAGTAGCGCTCTGCTCTTGCCAAGAGCGTAGCATCCTTGCTTCCTTGGTGAGGTTCCAGGTTCAAGCCTTGGTGAAAGCATTTTTGGGGAGCAATTTTCCTTGAATTTTCATGAAGAGAGCACGACAATACTCTCTCCAAGAGTGGAGCGCTCTCCAAGTGAGCGCTACTTTGATGGGCTTCCCTTGGTCTCCCTCTTCGAATCCTGGTGAATGCATTGGTGCCCATTTTTGCTTATTTTTTGTCCTTAAAGATGCATTTCACTCGTGCCTCAATTTTATGCCAAATATAGATTGTGATATATCGTTGGAAAGCTCTGAATGTCAGCTTTCCAATGCAACTGGAAACACATCATTCAGACATCCGTAGCTCAAGTTATAGCCCTTTGAAGGAGGCGTGGTCATGCTGTGAGCGCCCAGATTTTAACTTAGCGAAAATTTTGCTTTCGAGCTCATTTTTGCCTCACGATAATGCTCTGCTCTTGGCAAGAGCGGAGCTTTGTGTGCTGATTGCCAATCTCCTTTAATTCGGTCATGGGCCATGGTTTTAAAAGCGTGGCCTAAGCCTCCAAAGTGTGCTTCAACTTCAAAGTGTGCCCCAAAGCTCTTTTTTTTTTCTTTTTTTTTTGCTTATTTTGTACTTTTTGCTTCTTTTTCTTCTTGTTTCCTACAAAATTTATAAAATCAAAAGATCAAGGAAATATACCATTTAAGTACAAAAGCATTCAATATTCAAGCACAAATCATCAATTTCTTGTATGAATAAGCATAGAAAAACATGACATGGTGACATGTCATCACAACACCAAACTTAAACCTTGCTTGTCCCCAACCAAGAAAAGAATCATGCAATAAAGATTGACAATCCAAGGTGGTGCGGTATTTTATAACCACACTTACTAACCGGCAAGTGCACCGGGTCGTACCAAGTAATACCTTACGTGAGTAAGGGTCGATCCCACGAGAATTGATGGATTAAGCAACAATAGTGTTTGATAGGCTTAGTTAGACAAACAAAAAAAGAGTATTTGAATATTCAATCGTGCAGAAATTAAAACAGTACAGTAAATAAATTGGAGAGAAAATATGGAGAAAATAGTTAAGGTTTCAGAGTTATCTATTTTTCCTGATTAATTTTCTTACTAACTATTTTAATCATGTAGGATTTAATTTATGGCAAACTATATGTGACTAGACCCTAATTCCTTAGACCTTCCTAGTCTCCTCTAAAATTCATCAACAGCCAATTCCTTGGTCAATTAATTCCAATTAGAGGGTGATAATCAATTTCTAGTTTATATGCCACAAAAACTCTAATTACCCAAAAATAAAAGGATTATATGTCACGTATCCCGTTAAATCCAAATAATTAAAATTTAGGAGAAATTGTTTTCAAGCTGTTGTTCAAGTAAAGAGCTTTTTCAAGTTTTACAAGAACTCAAATAGAAAGAGGGTCATACTTCCGTTCCACCCAAATTCATAAAATAAAGAGCGAAAACAATTCTTAAATTATAAATCCATACATAAATTAAAATAGAAAAAGAAATAAAATCAATCCATACAAATAGACAGAGCTCCTAACCTTAACAGTGGAGGTTTAGTTGCTCATAGAAAAGAAAAAAAATTAGGATTGTCAGTTATGTTCCCCTGATGGGATGAGGTGGAATCTCCCCCAGGACCTCCCTTCAAAGGAAGGAAAGTTTCTCCCTTTTTATAACTAATCCAAATAAATTTAAAATCTAATATCTAAAACTAAAAATTAAAATAATATCTTTTCCTAGAATTAAAATTTGAATTTAAATTTGAATTAATTTAAATAATCAAATCTTCAATAGATGGATGGGGACCACTTGAATTGTCCATGCTGCAGCTTCTAATCTGTGTTTTCTGGGCTGGAAACTGGGTCAAAATAGCCCAGAAATCGCCCCCAGCGTTTTCTGTATTTTTCTGTACGTGGCACATGTGACGCATCCGCGTCGTCCACGCGTTCGCGTCATTTGTGCAGATTCCAGTCCACGCGATCGCGTCAGGCACGCGATCGCGTCATTGTGATTTCCTCCATTCCGCGCGGTCGTGTGAGCCATGCGTCCGCGTCGGTATTCACTGGTCATCTCCTTGGCTTCTTCTCTTTCTCTGCAAAAACTCCATCAAATCCATCCGAATGCTACCTAAAATAAATAAAATTGCACAAAACTCAAAACAGCATCCATAGTGGCTAAAATATAATTAATTCTTAATTAAATTCAACAATTTAGGTGCAAATTCACTAGGAAAATATAGGAAAGATGCTCACGCATCACAACACCAAACTTAAACTGTTGCTTGTCCTCAAGCAACCAAAACTAATATAAGCTTAGGATGTGAATTTGCATGAGAATGAGAGTTCATATTTTTAAAATTAACTCAATTTCTCATGCAATACATCACTTCTTTTTCTTTTATTTTTAGATTCAAGTTCAGTGAGTGGTACATGAAACATCATTTTTTCAGCATTAAAGCAATTAAATGAAAACTAAACTAGTCCTAGGATTCTAACTAATAAAGGATCATGCAACAAAAAAAGAAAAATAACAGGAAACTGGAACACAACTGCAATCCTGAACAGTTTTGGCATCTCACTTTATCCTTTGAAGTTCAGAATGATTGGCATCCATAAGAACTCAGAATTCAGATAATGTTATTGACTCTCCTAGTTCAGTATGTTGATTCTTGAACACAGCTACTTTATGAGTCTTGGCTGTGACCCTAAGCATTTTGTTTTCTAGTATTACCACCGGATACATAAATGCCACAGACACATAACTGAGTGAACCTTTTCAGATTGTGACTCATCTTTGCTAGAGTCCCCAGTTAGAGGTGCCCATAGTTCTTAAGCACACTTTTTTTTGCTTTGGACCACGACTTTAACCGCTCAGTCTCAAGCTTTTCACTTGACACCTTCACGTCACAAGCACATGGTTAGGGACAGCTTGATTTAGCCGCTTAGGCCAGGATTTTATTTCTTAGGGCCCTCCTATCCATTAATGCTCAAAGTCTTGGATCCTTTTTACCCTTTGCCTTTTAGTTTAAAGGGTTATTGGCTTTTTCTGCTTGCTTTTTCTTTTTCTTATTTTTTTCTTTTTATTCCTTTTTTTTTTGCAAGCTTTGTGTTTTTCACTGCTTTTTCTTGCTTCAAGAATCAATTTTATGATTTTTCAGATTATCAATAACATTTTTCTTTTTCATCATTCTTTCAAGAGCCAACAATTTTAACATTCATAAACTTCACTATCAAAAAATATGCACTGTTCATGTCATGCTTTCAGAATCACAAAAAATACCACCACATTTAAGTAAATCCGACTATTTTTAAAATTAACTCAATTTCTCATGCAATACATCACTTTTTTTTCTTTTATTTTTAGATTCAAGTTCAGTGAGTGGTACATGAAACATCTTTTTTTTCAGCATTAAAGCAATTAAATGAAAACTAAACTAGTCCTAGGATTCTAACTAATAAAGGATCATGCAACAAACAAAGAAAAATAACAGGAAACTGGATCATAATATAAAAAAGAGGGAAGGAATAAAAATGAAAGGAATTCAACCACCTTAATTATCCTAGCGGTCATTTTATTCTTCAGGTTGTGTTCCTCCGTAAAGATGATTCGCCTCCCTTTGGTGTCATAAGAATAGACAGAAAACCTTAATTATCCTAGCGGTTGTTTTATTCTTCAGGTTGTGTTCCTCCGTGAAGATGATTCGCCTCCCTTTGGTGCCATAAGAATAGACAGAAAACCTATAAGTGAAGCGTCAACACCAAACTTAAAGGTTTGCTTGTTCTCAAGCAAAGAAGAACTGAAAATAGAAGAGAAAAATATTAAAATGAAAGAAAAATTAAAAGGATAAGGGAATAAGAGAGAATTAGGATTGGGAGAGAGAGAAAAAGAAAACTGGGCGGCGCAAGCGACGCGTTCGCGTCGATGACGCGATCGCGTGCGTCGCGCGTTCTTCATAATGACGCGTTAGCGTCAGGCACGCGTCCGCGTGGATGGCCATGTATGCAAATGACACGGACGCGTCGGGCACGCGTTCGCGTGACCAAATTTGTGCTTTTAGCACACTTCTTGCCTCAAGCCAGCTTAACTCTCTGTCCAGACACCTTTTACGTCGATTTTTCAGGTCACGCGTCCGCGTGGATGACTCGGTCGCGTGAAGTGGCAAAAATCATGGATGACGCGGTCGCGTGAGCCATGCGTCCGCGTGGGCTTGTTTGTGCTAGAGGCATAATTCTTGCGCCACTCCCGCGCAACTCTCTGTTCAAATTTATTTTTCACGCACACATGATTGACGTGTTCGCGTCAATGACGCGATCGCGTCGTGTGCCTCTCTTCTTCTTCTTTTTTTTTTTTTTAGCCTGAGGTGTTCGGTTCCTATGATAAAATGCTCTGGTTTCCTGCATAAAACTCATCATCATCTCCTAATTAGAATCTTCTTGGGATTCAGAGTTTGCCTACTGAGTTGATTGAAACTGGTGGCTATTAAAATTATTCTATTGAGAACCATCTTGAGAATTATGATTAAAATATTGTGGCCTCTGAGGTTGCTCTCTCCACCCAAAATTTGGGTGATTTCTCCACCTCTGATTGTAAGTCTTAGAATAGGGATCATTGTTGGGGTTTCTAGGAGCACTCCCCATGTAATTGACTTCTTGAAGAGGATTTTGGGTGTTGATAGCTGAGACTTGCATGCCACCCATCTGTTGAGTAAGTAGATTCATTTGCTGAGTCATAAGCTTGTTCTGGGCAAGAATAGCATTAAGAATTTCTACTTCCATAACACCATTCTTCTGAAGAGCTTCAATATCTGATGGTGGCTCTTGATATGGGTAGAAAGATGATGGTTCTTGGTATTTGGAACATGGAGTATTGAAGTTTCTTTGGTTTGGGCTTTGCCAACCAAAATTTGAGTCGTTCCTCCATCCACCATAATATGAATCACTACTTGGGTGTGAGTAGTAACCCATGTGATCTCTCTCCATTATTTTTCCTTAGCACAACACACCAGACAGAATTAAACGCACCATGTGGTAAACAGGAAAGCAAAGAAGAAAGAACAAAATTTTAAAAATTAAAATAAAAAAATTAAAATAAAACTAACTAGGAAACACCAAACTTAATTTCAGAAATAAAAAAAAATTACTAGCATTAAATTATTATTAATTTTTTTTAATTGAAAATTAAAGACAAAATTAAAACAAAACTAATAAAAAAATATTTATGAAAAAAAATGAAAATAAAAATAAAATGAAAATAAAATAAAAAAAGGATAAAATAAAAATTAAACGCCTAATCTAAACAATCAAACAACTAATAGTTATTAATTACAGTCAATTCCCGGCAACGGCGCCAAAAACTTGCTGCGGTATTTTATAACCACACTTACTAACCGGCAAGTGCACCGTGTCGTACCAAGTAATACCTTACGTGAGTAAGGGTCGATCCCACGAGGATTGATGGATTAAGCAACAATAGTGTTTGATAGGCTTAGTTAGACAAACAAAAAAAGAGTATTTGAATATTCAATCATGCAGAAATTAAAATAGTAAAGTAAATAAATTGGAGAGAAAATATAGAGAAAATAGTTAAGGTTTCAGAGTTATCTATTTTTCCTGATTAATTTTCTTACTAACTATTTTAATCATGTAGGATTTAATTTATGGCAAACTATATGTGACTAGACTCTAATTCTTTAGACCTTCCTAGTCTCCTCTAAAATTCATCAACAGCCAATTCCTTGGTCAATTAATTCCAATTAGAGGGTGATAATCAATTTCTAGTTTATATGCCACAAAAACTCTAATTACCCAAAAATAAAAGGATTATATGTCACGTATCCCGTTAAATCCAAATAATTAAAATTTAGGAGAAATTATTTTCAAGCTGTTGTTCAAGTAAAGAGCTTTTCCAAGTTTTACAGGAACTCAAATAGAAAGAGGGTCATACTTCAGTTCCACCCAAATTCATAAAATAAAGAGCAAAAACAATTCTTAAATTATAAATCCATACATAAATTAAAATAGAAAAAGCAATAAAATCAATCCATACAAATAGACAGAGCTCTTAACCTTAACAGTGGAGGTTTAGTTGCTCATAGAAAAGAAAGAAAATTAGGATTGTCAGTTATGTTCCCCTGATGGGATGAGGTGGAATCTCCCCCCAGGACCACCCTTCAAAGGAAGGAAAGTTTCTCCCTTTTTATAACTAATCCTAATAAATTTAAAATCTAATATCTAAAACTAAAAATTAAAATAATATCTTTTCCTAGAATTAAAATTTGAATTTAAATTTGAATTAATTTAAATAATCAAATCTTCAATGGATGGATGGGGACCACTTGAATTTTCCATGCTGCAGCTTCTAATCTGTGTTTTCTGGGCTGGAAACTGGGTCAAAACAGCCCAGAAATTGCCCCCAGCGTTTTCTACATTTTTCTGCACGTGGCACATGTGACGCGTCCGCGTCATCCACGAGTTCGCGTCATTCGTGCAGATTCCAGTCCACGCGATCGCGTCATTGTGATTTCCTCCATTCCGCGCGGTCGCGTGAGCCATGCGTCCGCGTCGGTATTCGCTGGTCATCTCCTTGGCTTCTTCTCTTTCTCTGCAAAAACTCCATCAAATCCATCCGAATGCTACCTAAAATAAATAAAATTGCACAAAACTCAAAATAGCATCAATAATGGCTAAAATATAATTAATTCTTAA
>NC_029785.2:48833262-48837968 GCF_000816755.2 Arachis ipaensis | reverse complement strand
TACCACTGGATACATAAATGCCACAGACACATAACTGAGTGAACCTTTTCAGATTGTGACTCATCTTTGCTAGAATCCCCAGTTAGAGGTGCCCATAGTTCTTAAGCACACTTTTTTTTGCTTTGGACCACGACTTTAACCGCTCAGTCTCAAGCTTTTCACTTGACACCTTCACGTCACAAGCACATGGTTAGGGACAGCTTGATTTAGCCGCTTAGGCCAGGATTTTATTCCTTAGGGCCCTCCTATCCATTAATGCTCAAAGTCTTGGATCCTTTTTACCCTTTGCCTTTTAGTTTAAAGGGTTATTGGCTTTTTCTGCTTGCTTTTTCTTTTTCTTTTTTTTCTTTTTTTTCCTTTTTTTTTTTTTGCAAGCTTTGTGTTTTTCACTGCTTTTTCTTGCTTCAAGAATCAATTTTATGATTTTTCAGATTATCAATAACATTTTTCTTTTTCATCATTCTTTCAAGAGCCAACAATTTTAACATTCATAAACTTCACTATCAAAAAATATGCACTGTTCATGTCATGCTTTCAGAATCACAAAAAATACCACCACATTTAAGTAAATCCGACTATTTTTAAAATTAACTCAATTTCTCATGCAATACATCACTTCTTTTTCTTTTATTTTTAGATTCAAGTTCAGTGAGTGGTACATGAAACATCTTTTTTTTCAGCATTAAAGCAATTAAATGAAAACTAAACTAGTCCTAGGATTCTAACTAATAAAGGATCATGCAACAAACAAAGAAAAATAACAGGAAACTGGAACATAATATAAAAAAGAGGGAAGGAATAAAAATGAAAGGAATTCAACCACCTTAATTATCCTAGCGGTCATTTTATTCTTCAGGTTGTGTTCCTCCGTGAAGATGATTCGCCTCCCTTTGGTGTCATAAGAATAGACAGAAAACCTTAATTATCCTAGCGGTTGTTTTATTCTTCAGGTTGTGTTCCTCCGTGAAGATGATTCGCCTCCCTTTGGTGCCATAAGAATAGACAGAAAACCTATAAGTGAAGCGTCACCACCAAACTTAAAGGTTTGCTTGTTCTCAAGCAAAGAAGAACTGAAAATAGAAGAGACAAATATTAAAATGAAAGAAAAAATAAAAGGATAAGAGAATAAGAGAGAATTAGGATTGGGAGAGAGAGAAAAAGAAAACTGGGCGGCACAAGCGACGCGTTCGCGTCGATGACGCGATCGCGTGCGTCGCGCGTTCTTCATAATGACGCGTTAGCGTCAGGCACGCATCCGCGTGGATGGCCATGTATGCAAATGACACGGACGCGTCGGGCACGCGTTCGCGTGACCAAATTTGTGCTTTTAGCACACTTCTTGCCTCAAGCCAGCTTAACTCTCTGTCCAGACACCTTTTACGTCGATTTTTCAGGTCACGCGTCCGCGTGGATGACGCGGTCGCGTGAAGTGGCAAAAATCATGGATGACGCGGTCGCGTGAGCCATGCGTCCGCGTGGGCTTGTTTGTGCTAGAGGCATAATTCTTGCGCCACTCCCGCGCAACTCTCTGTTCAAATTTATTTTTCACGCACACATGATTGACGCGTTCGCATTAATGACGCGATCGCGTCGTGTGCCTCTCTTCTTCTTCTTTTTTTTTTTTTTAGCCTGAGGTGTTCGGTTCCTATGATAAAATAGCTGCATGATCAGAAAATTTGTAAGAACTTAATAAAAATCAACTAAGTAAAAACTACTACCACGAAAAACAACTAAGAATGAAAAAAAATGATCATACCACGGTGGGTTGTCTCCCACCAAGCACTTTTAGTTAAAGTCCTTAAGTTGGACATGTTTTGTACTTGAAAACCTATAAGCACAGCGTCAACACCAAACTTAAAGGTTTGCTTGTCCTCAAGCAAAGAAGAACTGAAAATAGAAGAGACAAATATTAAAATGAAAGAAAAAATAAAAGGATAAGAGAATAAGAGAGAATTAGGACTGGGAGAGAGAGAAAAAGAAAACTGGGCGGCGCAAGCGACGCGTTCGCGTCGATGACGCGATCGCGTGCGTCGCGCGTTCTTCATAATGACGCGTTAGTGTCAGGCACGCGTCCGCGTGGATGGCCATGTATGCAAATGACACGGACGCGTCGGGCACGCGTCCGCGTGACCAAATTTGTGCTTTTAGCACACTTCTTGCCTCAAGCCAGCTTAACTCTCTGTCCAGACACCTTTTACGTCTTAAAGAGAATGAAACAGGGGGATTGCTTAACGCGAAACAAAGGAAAAAAATTTTTTTCGAAAAATAATAAAACAGTTTTTTTTTTAATAAAATTAAAATTAAAACGCCTAATCTAAACAATCAAACAACTAATAGTTATTAATCACAGTCAATTCCCGGCAACGGTGCCAAAAACTTGCTGCGGTATTTTATAACCACACTTACTAACCGGCAAGTGCACCGGGTCGTACCAAGTAATACCTTACGTGAGTAAGGGTCGATTTTCTGCTTGCTTTTTCTTTTTTTTTTCTTTTTTTCTTTTTTTTTCTTTTTTTTCGCAAGCTTTGTGTTTTCACTGCTTTTTCTTGCTTCAAGAATCAATTTTATGATTTTTCAGATTATCAATAACATTTTTCATTTTCATCATTCTTTCAAGAGCCAACAATTTTAACATTCATAAACTTCACTATCAAAAAATATGCACTGTTCATGTCATGCTTTCAGAATCACAAAAAATACCACCATATTTAAGTAAATCCGACTATTTTTAAAATTAACTCAATTTCTCATGCAATACATCACTTCTTTTTCTTTTATTTTTAGATCCAAGTTCAGTGAGTGGTACATGAAACATCTTTTTTTTCAGCATTAAAGCAATTAAATGAAAACTAAACTAGTCCTAGGATTCTAACTAATAAAGGATCATGCAACAAAAAAAGAAAAATAACAGGAAACTGGAACATAATATAAAAAAGAGGGAAGGAATAAAAATGAAAGGAATTCAACCACCTTAATTATCCTAGCGGTCATTTTATTCTTCAGGTTGTGTTCCTCCGTGAAGATGATTCGCCTCCCTTTGGTGTCATAAGAATAGACAGAAAACCTTAATTATCCTAGCGGTT
The DNA here is from genome assembly GCF_000816755.2 of Arachis ipaensis. Classification (NCBI taxonomy): domain Eukaryota; kingdom Viridiplantae; phylum Streptophyta; class Magnoliopsida; order Fabales; family Fabaceae; genus Arachis; species Arachis ipaensis. The sequence continues at coordinate 48,834,885 of NC_029785.2, read as the reverse complement.
GTTTTATTCTTCAGGTTGTGTTCCTCCGTGAAGATGATTCGCCTCCCTTTGGTGCCATAAGTATAGACAGAAAACCTATAAGCGAAGCGTCAACACCAAACTACAATCAAACAACTAATAGTTGTTAATCACAGTCAATCCCCGGCAACGGTGCCAAAAACTTGGTGCCGTATTTTATAACCACACTTACTAACCGACAAGTGCACCGGGTCGTACCAAGTAATACCTTGCGTGAGTAAGGGTCGATCCCACGAGGATTGATGGATTAAGCAACAATAGTGTTTGATAGGCTTAGTTAGACAAACAAAAAAAGAGTATTTGAATATTCAATCATGCAGAAATTAAAATAGTAAAGTAAATAAATTGGAGAGAAAATATGGAGAAAATAGTTAAGGTTTCAGAGTTATCTATTTTTCCTGATTAATTTTCTTACTAACTATTTTAATCATGTAGGATTTAATTTATTGCAAACTATATGTGACTAGACCCTAATTCCATAGACCTTCCTAGTCTCCTCTAAAATTCATCAACAGCCAATTCCTTGGTCAATTAATTCCAATTAGAGGGTGATAATCAATATTCCAGTTTATATGCCACAAAAACTCTAATTACCCAAAAATAAAAGGATTATATGTCACGTATCCCGTTAAATCCAAATAATTAAAATTTAGGAGAAATTATTTTCAAGCTGTTGTTCAAGTAAAGAGCTTTTCCAAGTTTTACAGGAACTCAAATAGAAAGAGGGTCATACGGCTATTAAAATTATTCTGTTGAGAACCATCTTGAGAATTATGATTAAAATATTGTGGCCTCTGAGGTTGCTCTCTCCACCCAAAATTTGGGTGATTTCTCCACCTCTGATTGTAAGTCTTAGAATAGAGATCATTGTTGGGATTTCTAGGAGCACTCCCCATGTAATTGACTTCTTGAAGAGGATTTTGGGCGTTGATAGCTAAGACTTGCATGCCACCCATCTGTTGAGTAAGTAGATTCATTTGCTGAGTCATAAGCTTGTTCTGGGCAAGAATAGCATTAAGAATTTCTACTTCCATAACACCCTTCTTCTGAAGAGCTTCAATATCTGATGGTGGCTCTTGATATGGGTAGAAAGATGATGGTTCTTGGTATTTGGAACATGGAGTATTGAAGTTTCTTTGGTTTTGGCTTTGCCAACCAAAATTTTGATAGTTCCTCTATCCACCATAATATGAATCACTACTTGGGTGTGAGTAGTAACCCACGTGATCTCTCTCCATTATTTTTCCTTAGCACAACACACCAGACAGAATTAAACGCACCATGTGGTAAACAGGAAAGCAAAGAAGAAAGAACAAAATTCTAAAAATTAAAATAAAAAAATTAAAATAAAACTAACTAGGAAACACCAAACTTAATTTCAGAAATAAAAAAATTACTAGCATTAAATTATTATTAATTTTTTTTAATTGAAAATTAAAGACAAAATTAAAACAAAACTAATAAAAAAATATTTATGAAAAAAAATGAAAATAAAAATAAAATGAAAATAAAATAAAAAAAGGATAAAATAAAAATTAAAAACGGACAAAACAAAAAAAACAAAACAAAAATTTAAAAAAAAATAAAAATAAAAATAGAACGAAA
>NC_029785.2:48818748-48833004 GCF_000816755.2 Arachis ipaensis | reverse complement strand
TCAATTAATTCCAATTAGAGGGTGATAATCAATTTCTAGTTTATATGCCACAAAAACTCTAATTACCCAAAAATAAAAGGATTATATGTCACGTATCCCGTTAAATCCAAATAATTAAAATTTAGGAGAAATTATTTTCAAGCTGTTGTTCAAGTAAAGAGCTTTTCCAAGTTTTACAGGAACTCAAATAGAAAGAGGGTCATACTTCCGTTCCACCCAAATTCATAAAATAAAGAGCGAAAACAATTCTTAAATTATAAATCCATACATAAATTAAAATAGAAAAAGCAATAAAATCAATCCATACAAATAGACAGAGCTCCTAACCTTAACAGTGGAGGTTTAGTTGCTCATAGAAAAGAAAGAAAATTAGGATTGTCAGTTATGTTCCCCTGATGGGATGAGGTGGAATCTCCCCCAAGACGTCCCTTCAAAGGAAGGAAAGTTTCTCCCTTTTTATAACTAATCCTAATAAATATAAAATCTAATATCTAAAACTAAAAATTAAAATAATATCTTTTCCTAGAATTAAAATTTGAATTTAAATTTGAATTAATTTAAATAATTAAATCTTCAATGGATGGATGGGGACCACTTGAATTGTCCATGCTGCAGCTTCTAATCTGTGTTTTCTGGGCTGGAAACTGGGTCAAAACAGCCCAGAAATCGCCCCCAGCGTTTTATGCATTTTTCTGCACGTGGCACATGTGACGCGTCCGCGTCGTCCACGCGTTCGCGTCATTTGTGCAGATTCCAGTCCACGCGATCGCGTCAGGCACGCGATCGCGTCATTGTGATTTCCTCCATTCCGCGCGGTCGCGTTAGCCATGCGTCCGCGTCGGTATTCGCTGGTCATCTCCTTGGCTTCTTCTCTTTCTCTGCAAAAACTCCATCAAATCCATCCGAATGCTACCTAAAATAAATAAAATTGCCCAAAACTCAAAATAGCATCCATAGTGGCTAAAATATAATTAATTCTTAATTAAATTCAACAATTTAGGTGCAAATTCACTAGGAAAATATAGGAAAGATGCTCACGCATCACAACACCAAACTTAAACTATTGCTTGTCCTCAAGCAACCAAAACTAATATAAGATTAGGATGTGAATTTGCATGAGAATGAGAGTTCGATTAAGCCCACGTCTTCTCTTGTAGTGGGGTTTACAACTGCAATCCTGAACATTTTTGGCATCTCACTTTATCCTTTGAAGTTCAGAATGATTGGCATCCATAGGAACTCAGAATTCAGATAATGTTATTGACTCTCCTAGTTCAGTATGTTGATTCTTGAACACAGCTACTTTATGAGTCTTGGCTGTGACCCTAAGCATTTTGTTTTCCAATATTACCACCAGATACATAAATGCCACAGACACATAACTGAGTGAACCTTTTCAGATTGTGACTCAGCTTTGCTAGAGTCCCCAGTTAGAGGTGCCCATAGTTCTTAAGCACACTTTTTTTTGCTTTGGACCACGACTTTAACCGCTAAGTCTCAAGCTTTTTACTTGACACCTTCACGCCACAAGCACATGGTTAGGGACAGCTTGATTTAGCTGCTTAGGCCAGGATTTTATTCCTTAGGGCCCTCCTATCCATTAATGCTCAAAGTCTTGGATCCTTTTTACCCTTTGCCTTTTAGTTTAAAGGGTTATTGGCTTTTTCTGCTTGCTTTTTTTTTCTTTTTTTTCTTTTTTTTTCTTTTTTTTCGCAAGCTTTGTGTTTTCACTGCTTTTTCTTGCTTCAAGAATCAATTTTATGATTTTTCAGATTATCAATAACATTTTTCTTTTTCATCATTCTTTCAAGAGCCAACAATTTTAACATTCATAAACTTCACTATCAAAAAATATGCACTGTTCATGTCATGCTTTCAGAATCACAAAAAATACCACCACATTTAAGTAAATCCGACTATTTTTAAAATTAACTCAATTTCTCATGCAATACATCACTTCTTTTTCTTTTATTTTTAGTTTCAAGTTCAGTGAGTGGTACATGAAACATCTTTTTTTTCAGCATTAAAGCAATTAAATGAAAACTAAACTAGTCCTAGGATTCTAACTAATAAAGGATCATGCAACAAACAAAGAAAAATAACAGGAAACTGGAACATAATATAAAAAAGAAGGAAGGAATAAAAATGAAAGGAACTTAACCACCTTAATTATCCTAGCGGTCATTTTATTCTTCAGGTTGTGTTCCACCGTGAAGATGATTCGCCTCCCTTTGGTGCCATAAGAATAGACAGAAAACCTTAATTATCCTAGCGGTTGTTTTATTCTTCAGGTTGTGTTCCTCCGTGAAGATGATTCACCTCCCTTTGGTGCCATAAGAATAGACAGAAAACCTATAAGCGAAGCGTCAACACCAAACTTAAAGGTTTGCTTGTCCTCAAGCAAAGAAGAACTGAAAATAGAAGAGACAAATATTAAAATGAAAGAAAAAATAAAAGGATAAGAGAATAAGAGAGAATTAGGATTGGGAGAGAGAGAAAAAGAAAACTGGGCGGCGCAAGCGACGCGTTCACGTCGATAACGCGATCGCGTGCGTCGCGCGTTCTTCATAATGACGCGTTAGCATCAGGCACGCGTCCGCGTGGATGGCCACGTATGCAAATGACACGGACGCGTCGGGCACGCGTCCGCGTGACCAAATTTGTGCTTTTAGCACACTTCTTGCCTCAAGCCAGCTTAACTCTCTGTCCAGACACCTTTTACGTCGATTTTTCGGGTCACGCGTCCACGTGGTTGACGCTGTCGCATGAAGTGGCAAAAATCATGGATGACGCGGTCGCGTGAGCCATGCGTCCGCGTGGGCTTGTTTGTGCTAGAGACATAATTCTTGCGCCTCTCCCGCGCAACTATCTGTTCAAATTTATTTTTCACGCACACATGATTGACGCGTTCGCGTCAATGACGCGATGGCGTCGTGTGCCTCTCTTCTTCTTTTTTTTTTTAGCCTGAGGTGTTCGGTTCTTGTGATAAAATAGCTGCATGATCAGAAAAGAAAAAAAATTAAAGAGAATGAAACAGGGGGATTGCTTAACGCGAAACAAAGGAAAATTTTTTTTTTCGAAAAATAATAAAATAGTTTTTTTTAATAAAATTAAAATTAAAACGCCTAATCTAAACAATCAAACAACTAATAGTTGTTAATCACAGTCAATCCCCGACAACGGCACCAAAAACTTGGTGCGGTATTTTATAACCACACTTACTAACCGGCAAGTGCACCGGGTCATACCAAGTAATACCTTACGTGAATAAGGGTCGATCCCACGAGGATTGATGGATTAAGCAACAATAGTGTTTGATAGGCTTAGTTAGACAAACAAGAAAAGAGTATTTGAATATTCAATCATGCAGAAATTAAAATAGTAAAGTAAATAAATTGGAGAGAAAATATGGAGAAAATAGTTAAGGTTTCAGAGTTATCTATTTTTCCTGATTAATTTTCTTACTAACTATTTTAATCATGTAGGATTTAATTTATGGCAAACTATATGTGACTAGACCCTAATTCCTTAGACCTTCCTAGTCTCCTCTAAAATTCATCAACAGCCAATTCCTTGGTCAATTAATTCCAATTAGAGGGTGATAATCAATTTCTAGTTTATATGCCACAAAAACTCTAATTACCCAAAAATAAAAGGATTATATGTCACGTATCCCGTTAAATCCAAATAATTAAAATTTAGGAGAAATTATTTTCAAGCTGTTGTTCAAGTAAAGAGCTTTTCCAAGTTTTACAGGAACTCAAATAGAAAGAGGGTCATACTTCCGTTCCACACAAATTCATAAAATAAAGAGCGAAAACAATTCTTAAATTATAAATCCATACATAAAATAAAATAGAAAAAGCTATAAAATCAATCCATACAAATAGACAGAGCTCCTAACCTTAACAGTGGAGGTTTAGTTGCTCATAGAAAAGAAAGAAAATTAGGATTGTCAGTTATGTTCCCCTGATGGGATGAGGTGGAATCTCCCCCAGGATCTCCCTTCAAAGGAAGGAAAGTTTCTCCCTTTTTATAACTAATCCTAATAAATTTAAAATATAATATCTAAAACTAAAAATTAAAATAATATCTTTTCCTAGAATTAAAATTTGAATTTAAATTTGAATTAATTTAAATAATCAAATCTTCAATGGATGGATGGGGACCACTTGAATTGTCCATGCTGCAGCTTCTAATCTGTGTTTTCTGGGCTGAAAACTGGGACAAAATAGCCCAGAAATCGCCCCCAGCGTTTTATGCATTTTTCTGCACGTGACACATGTGACGCGTCTGCGTCGTCCACGCATTCGCGTCATTTGTGCATATTCCAGTCCACGCGATCGCGTCAGGCACGTGATCGCGTCATTGTGATTTTCTCCATTCCGCGCGGTCGCGTGAGCCATGCGTCCGCGTCGGTATTCGCTGGTCATCTCCTTGGCTTCTTCTCTTTCTCTGCAAAAACTCCATCAAATACATCTGAATGCTACCTAAAATAAATAAAATTACACAAAACTCAAAATAGCATCCATAGTGGCTAAAATATAATTAATTCTTAATTAAATTCAACAATTTAGGTGCAAATTCACTAGGAAAATATAGGAAAGATGCTCACGCATCACAAGGTAAGAAGAATAGCAACTCAATGTTCATGGTAAGCTAGTTTTCTAAGCATGCTACAATCACAAAAGAAATGTAAATGATTGATGCTTCTATCTAGCTCAATTTATGAAATCTTTTCCTTATAATTATCCCTTGAAACAAGCTTTTGATTTTCTTATTAGCTTCTCCTTTTGGGTGCTTTGCCCCATGAGTTAATAACAAAGCTACGATTCTAAATGCTTTGTTTTCAAGTATTACCACTTGATACATAAGCACCACAAGCATTTGAATTAGAGGACTTCATTAAGCTCATTTTCCTTTTCTTTTCTTGACTCTCTAATCATTGATGCTCAGAACCTTGAGCTTTGAGGGAGTGCTTTTGCACTTGAGCCTAGCCTTGACTTCTAAGTGTTTTGTTTTCAAGCATTTGGCATGATACATAAACACCACAAGTACTTAACAAATAAATTGCCATTGGTACTCAGAGCCTTCAGCTTTCTCATTCTTTCCCTTTTTCTTTTCTTGCCTTATTTTGCATTTACTTCCTTCAAGGTTTTTATGATTTTAAAAGATTTCATAAAATGTCCTAGATGAAAACTTCAATTAAATAAAATCCAATGCAATTGAGCAAAAATTAATCATACTAGCTTTCCAATACTTGTATGCACATGCTAAACTCTTCTTTAATTCCTTGTTTGTTTATGATCATGATGCTTTATTGCTTTTGAACTCACAAAACTCAAGTTGGTAGTCATAATGCAACAACAACATGTTACAAATCAAGATTCAAGCTATGCTTTATTCATACAAACATGTAAACAGAAAAGATGAAGACAATCATGCAATTTAAGTGCTGGAAACAAATGAGAAGAAAAGGAACTCTACAACCTTGTAGTTCATCTTCATTATTGTTGTCCTTTTTCCTCTATTCTTCCTCTTTCCTTTTCCAAACTCAAAATGCTTGTTCATCCTCAAGCAACAGTTAGAACAATGGCTATGGGGCTAAGATGGATCATGAATATCTTATACAATGAAATGTTAGTAGCACATGTGTTTTAAGCAAGCAAAATTAAAGATAACAACCAAGGCACAAGAGACAGAGACATTTTGATTGCATATATAAGAAGGTGTGCAATTTACATTGCATAAAAGATAAGTGGTACACCAAACTTAGTGTGACACTTTCATTTGGAATTAATGCAAGTATCTTGCAAGAATTGGAACCAAATTTTGTTGCATAGCAGCACCAAACTTAGAATGCAATCATATGTCAATTTATTTGAATTAAAACTAAGCAAGTGAAACTGTTATTTGTTAAGTACAATCACCAAGCCAAGAATCTGTCATGAATAAAGCTCTCTTGGTAATGTATTAACACACACATTAAATAAGCAAACTAAAATGAAAGCATTTAAAAACAGAAAAATGACTAAAGAAAGTAGAATAAAAAAGTGTCAAATTAAAATAGAAAAATAAAACTGCAGAAACATTATGATTATGCAGACAAGTAATGTTGCTTTAATGAATTGCATAGAAAATAAGTGGCACACCAAACTTAGAATCTTGGTGTATCACTTTCATTTTTTGATTTGATGCAATCATCCAAAAAGATTGAAAACAATTTGTTGCAAGGCGACACCAAACTTAGAATGTAACCATATGCCAATTTATTGAATTTAAACAAAACAAAGAACGAAAACAAAGCAGAGAAGAGAAATTATACCTACAGTTGACATGTTGTTCACTTTCTTCCTCTTCTTCCAGTTTGCTAATAGGAATGACCTTAAGGGGGGAGAAGATTCAGCTAGTGTCCCTTGTCTTGGCCTTTCCTCAGCAAGCTTCCTTTTGCAAATAGCTTGATTAGTCTTGCTTGCTGGATCAGGGACAGGATTGGTGCTCTTGCTAGTTACCTTCACTCCTTTGAATTTAAAACTTGGTTGTTGTGTGATTATTGGAGTTTTGTATTCATCTAGAGCCTTTTGAATTGGTGGTTCCATGAACTCTTCCTTCATGTACTTCTCTGCCTCACTTGAGTGTAAATTTTTTGGAATGACTTCTTCACTTTCTTGCTCCTCCACTCCTTTCTTTGCACCCAACATTTGACTTAATAGCTTTTTCATTGAGGAGGTTTGTTGATCTTCCCAACATTTCTTCATCTTCTCTTCATATTTTTCAATCACAGATTCAATTGTTGAGAGTTTTTGGGTCAGGGAAGTTTGTGAGAGTTGTGAGTCTTCATGTTCCCTTGTCATCTTAAGTGCAGTTTTATTTTCAACCACCTCATTCTTCATTGAAAGTTCACTTGATACAGTAGCCTCCTCATCTTGCTCTTCCACTTTCTCCCTTGCACTTAACATTTGGTTTACCATCACTTCTATGTTTTTGAATGAATTCTCTTGCTCGTTCCAGGATATCTGTGCCTTCCTCTCATATTTTTCAAACATGGTCTCAAGCTTTGAGAGGCTTTGGTTCATGGAAGTTTGTGTGGGTGGTGAGTTTTGACAGGGACTTTCTGTTGAAGCATGGTCAAGTGATGATATCTTTGGATGAATATCATATGGAGCATTAGAATTCCCTTCCCAGCCACCATTAGAATCATGACTAGCATCATTTTGTGGTGGAGAAAAATATCCCATATGGTTTTCTTGCTCATCTTGTGTCTCTGAAGCAAATCTCCATGGATTGGAGTGCTTAGAATTTGTATTTTCTTGGTGATATTCCCAGCCACCATTAGAGATTAGTGATGGTGGGTGATATCCCATAAAATTTTGTTTGACCATAAGATGAGTTGAACTCCATTTGTATTTTGTAAAATGCAACATCAATTAAAATTGAAATTCATGTCACAGAGAAAGAATTTCTTAGTGAGGCAATAGCTCAAACATCTTGCGATCAACTTAAAACAGAGAACAAAAACAAAGAAAATGCTTGATCTAGACTTCTCACCCACTTAATCATTGTTGATCTAAATCAATCCTCGGCAACGGCGCCAAAAACTTGATGGATATTTTGGAAAACAAATTCTAAACCCCTAAACTCACCAGCAAGTGTACCGGGTCGCATCAAGTAGTGAAACTCACTTAGAGTGAGGTCGATCCCACAGGGATTGATGGATCAAGCAACTTTAGTGGGCGATTAGTTTAGTCAAGCTAACATTGAGTGAATTGTGTGAAATTGATCAACAGAAAGTAAATTGCAAGAATTATAAAGTGCAGAAAGTAAAATTGGACAGAAACTTAAAGAGCAAGAAAAGTAAATTGACAGAATCTTAAATTACAAGAAATGTAAATTGCATCAAATGTAAAGGGGATTGGGTGTAGGAAATTTAAAGGAAAGCAATAAGCAGCACCTAAAACAATTACAGAATAATTAAATTGCATGAAAAGTAAAAGGGATTGGGTACTGGGAATTAAAACTTCAAGAAGAAAATGTAAAGTGCAATTAAACAAAAAAGTAAAAGAAGAAGTAAGTGCAGCAGATTCAAACAGAATCGAAAAATTGCTTGAAGAAGAAGACAGAAGCTAAATTCAGCTCAATTGTGAAATTTAAAAGAGAAATTAAAGATCTCAGGGGATCAATGAGACTAGAAAGTAGATCTAGATCTCAATTCCTTCCTTGATGAAACAGAAAGTAATTTGCAGAAGAAAATGAGGTTTAAAAATAACAAAGAAGATTAAAATCAAATCTTTAGATCAATTGAGAGGAAGAGTGAAAGATGATTCTCAGAATTTGAATCAATGGAGCTCTTCAATCTCAATTCAAGATCCAAGGCAGAAGAGCATAGGTTGCAGAAAAAGAAAATTAACAACAGCCAATGAAAATTTGAATTATGCAGAAAGAGAACAAGAGAGAATTCAAGGTGAGATTGAAACAGAATTTCTTCAATTCTCAACCCAAGATTCAAAACAAAAATAAAAACTAAGAGAGAGCTTCCAATGCTCTCTATTGGAGCTCCCTTCTTTTAATGAGATGGAATTGATGCCTTTATATAGGCTTTACAAAGTGAAAATGAAAATGAAATTGAAATTCTAAACAAATTACAATTAAAATAAATTCCTAAGCTAACTAATCCTTGTGCCTTTGAAAGATGATAATGGGCTTAGCTTGCTTTGGATTTGAGGAAGAGTGGATCTGGATGGCCTTGGTTCAATTGGTGAAGAATTGAATTAAAATGAAATTTTTATTGAATTTTTGGCCCATGGGTGTTGCTCCCAGGGCAATGCTCAGCTCCTGGTGAGAGCGTAGGATTGTGGCTATGCTGCCTTGGCCATGTCTTGTGCGTGACATGCTTCCCTGGGCCGTGTCAAGCTCGTGCCTCATGCACCAAGGAATAAGGGAAGTAGCGCTCTGCTCTTGCCAAGAGCGTAGCATCCTAGCTTCCTTGGTGACGTTCCAGGTTCAAGCCTTGGTGAAAGCATTTGGGGAGTAATTTTCCTTGAATTTTCGTGAAGAGAGCATGACAATGCTCTCTCCAAGAGCGGAGCGCTCTCCAAGTGAGCGCTACTTTGATGGGTGGTGCTCGAAATTATGATGTCCAGGCTCAAACAATCCCTGGCAACGTGAGCAACTTGGTGCGTTGATCTCAATACATAATTGTCACAACTTCGATACAACTAACCAGCAAGTGCACTGGGTCGTCCAAGTAATACCTTACGTGAGTAAGGGTCGAATCCCACGATTGAACGCCAGTTTACGTCATCAATTCTTGGCCAAAGTATGGACTATTATATATTGTTGGAAAGCCCTGGATATCTACTTTCCAACGCAATTGGAAGCGCGCCATTTCGAGTTCTGTAGCTCCAGAAAATCCACTTTGAGTGCAGGGAGGTCAGAATCCAACAGCATCAGCAGTCCTTCTTCAACCTCTGAATCTGATTTTTGCTCAAGTCCCTCAATTTCAGCCAGAAAATACCTGAAATTATAGAAAAACACACAAACTCATAGTAAAGTCCAGAAATGTGAATTTAACATAAAAACTAATGAAAACATCCCTAAAAGTAACTAGATCCTACTAAAAATATACTGAAAATAGGGGTGTGCAAAAAAACTGGTTTCACTGAACTGAATTGAAACTGAACTGAAACTGTTTTAAATAAACCAGTTTTTTTAAATAAAAAACTGAACTGAAACCATAGTTTTTATGAAAACCAGTTTATTCAAAACCAGTTTTTATGGTTCAGTTTAGTTTTAAACCAAATTAAAACTGGTTTTATTTAAACTCTAAAATTAGTTTTTACATACTCTTTTTCTCTCTCCTTCTCTCCCTTCACTCTCTCTCTCTTCCTCTCTCCCTTCTCTCTCTCTTTTCCCTTTCTTCCTTCTCTCCCTCTCTCGCCCTCCTCTCTCTCTTTCTCCTCTTTCTTTCCTTCCCTTCCTTTCTCTCTTTTCTCTTTCTCTCTCAACCTTCTCTCACTCTATATCCCCCTCTCTCTCTCTTTCTCTCTTCTCTCTCTCTTTCTCCCTTCTCTCTTCCTCTTTCTCTCTCTCTCTTCTCCCTCTCTTCTCTTTCTCTCTCAACCTTCTCTCTTATTTTGGAGAAAAGAGGGGAAGAGAGAGAAGAGGGATATAGAGTGAGAGAAGGTTGAGAGAGAAAGAGAAAAGAGAGAAAGGAAGGGAAGGAAAGAAAGAGGAGAAAGAGGAGAAAGAGAGAGAGAGAGGAGGGCGAAGAAAGAGAGAGAAGAGGAGAGAGAAATAAGGGAAGGGGAGAGAGAAAGAGAGAAAAGGAAAAAAAGGAGAGAGAGAGAGAGAGAGGAGAGAGAGGTGTGAATTTGATGAAGAATGGAGGTCATTATATAGGGAAGGGAGGGGGTTAAGGTTCGGCCATATGGGTGGGTTTGGGTGGGAAATTGATTTTGAATTTTGAAGGTAGGTGGAGTTTATGAGGTAGGTTTATTGGGAAGAGTGGGTGGATGTGAGTGGTGAAGGTTTAGTGGGGAAGAGAGATTGAGGTGATTGGTGAGGGGTTTTTAGGGAAGAGTGTTTATGGGGTTGTGTGAAAGAGAGTGGTGAGAATAAGTGAGTGGAGGTAGGTGGGGATCCTGTGGGGTCCACAGATCCTGAGTGGATCCTGTGGGGTCCACAGATCCTGAGGTGTTCAAGGATTTACATCCATGCACCCATTAGGCATGTAAAAATGCCTTCGTATCCAACTCTGGGCGTTCAGCGCCAGGTTGGTGGCCATTTTGGGCGTTCAACGCCCATTTGTGTGCCATTTCTGGCGTTGAACGCCAGAACCATGCCTGTTCTGGCGTTCAAGTTGATGATGAAAAAGGCTTGCTATTGCTAAACCTGTTTCTTCCACCATTATTAAAGCCTTGTTGAGGCTTTTGATCCTTCCATGAGAAATTTGGATGATTTCTCCATGTTGAGTTATAGGTGTTTCCATAAGGTTCACCTAAGTAATTTACCTCTGCTATTGCAGGGTTCTCAGGATCATAGGCTTCTTCTTCAGAAGATGCCTCTTGAGTACTGTTGGATGCAGCTTGCATTCCATGCAGACTCTGAGAAATCATATTGACTTGCTGAGTCAATATTTTATTCTGAGCCAATATGGCATTCAGAGTATCAACCTCAAGAACTCCCTTCTTCATAGGCGTCCTATTACTCACAGGATTCCTTTCAGAAGTGTACATGAACTGGTTATTAGCAACCATGTCAATGAGTTCTTGAGCTTCTGCAGGCGTTTTCTTTAGGTGAATGGATCCACCTACAGAAGTGTCTAGTGACATCTTTGATAGCTCAGATAAACCATCATAGAATATATCCAGGATGGTCCATTCTGAAAGCATGTCAGAAGGACACTTTTTGGTCACCTGTTTGTATCTTTCCCAAGCTTCATAGAGGGATTCACCTTTTTTCTGTCTGAAGGTTTGAACATCAGCTCTAAGCTTGCTCAGCTTTTGAGGAGGAAAGTACTTGGCTAAGAAAGCCGTGACCAGCTTATCCCAAGAGTTCAGGCTGTCTTTGGGTTGAGAATCCAACCATAATATAGCTCTGTCTCTTACAGCAAAGGGGAAAAGCATGAGCCTGTAGACTTCAGGATCTACTCCATTAGTCTTAACAGTATCACATATCTGCAAGAATTCAGTTAAGAACTGAAAAGGATCTTCAGATGGAAGTCCATAAAACTTGCAGTTCTGCTGCATCAAAGAAACTAATTGAGGTTTCAGCTCAAAATTGTTTGCTCCAATGGCAGGAATGGAGATGCTTCTTCCATGTAAATTGGAATTAGGTGCAGTAAAGTCACCAAGCATCTTCCTTACATTATTATTATTTTCGGCTGCCATCTCCTTTTCCTGTTCGAAAATTTCTGAAAGGTTATCTCTGGATTGTTGTATTTTAGCTTCTCTTAATTTTCTCTTCAGAGTCCTTTCAGGTTCTGGATCTGCTTCCACAAGAATGTTCTTATCCTTGCTCCTGCTCATATGACAAAGAAGAAGGCACAGAAAAATAATAATAATAGAGATTCTCTTTACCACAGTATAGAGGTTCCCTTATGTGAGTAGAAGAAAAGAGGAAGAAATTCGAACACAAATAGAAGAGGGGGTTCGAATTTGGTGATGATGTGAGGAAGAGATGTTAGTTAATGAATGAATAAATAGAATAGGATGAGAGAGAAGGAGGGAATTTTTGAAAATTATTTTTGAAAAGGAGTTAGTGATTTTTGAAAATGGTTTTTGAAAAATTGTTAGTAATTTTCGAAAATTAAGATTTAAAAATTAAAATAATTAATATTAATAAATTAAAAAGAAATTTTGAAAAAGAGGGAAGATATTTTCGAAAATTAGAGAGAGAGATGGGGGAGGTATAATTTTCGAAAATTATTTTTGAAAAAGAGTTAGTGATTTTCGAAAATAGTTTTTGAAAAATGTTTAGTATTTTTTTCGAAAAATTTTTTTGAAATCAAAAATAAAAATAAAAATAATTAGTTAATTAAAAAGAAATTTTTGAAAAAGGGAGAGATATTTTCGAAAATTAGAGAGAGAGAGTTAGTTAGGTAGTTTTGAAAAAGTTAAGAAACAAACAAAAAGTTAGTTAGTTAGTTGAAACAAATTTTGAAAAGATAAGAAGTTAGGAAGTTAGAAAAGATATTTTGAAAAGATATTTTTGAAAAAGATAAGATAAGAAGATATTTTTGAAAAGATATGATTGAAATTAGTTTTGAAAAAGATTTGATTTTTAAAATCACAATTAATGACTTGATTCATAAGAAATCACAAGATATGATTCTAGAACTTAAAGTTTGAATCTTTCTTAACAAGCAAGTAACAAACTTCAAATTTTTGAATCAAAACATTAATTGATTATGTTATTTTCGAAAATTTAATATAAAATAAGAAAAAGATTTTTGAAAAATATTTTTGGAATTTTCGAAAATAACTAAGAATTTTGAAAAAGATTTAAATTTTGAAAAAGATTCTGAAAAAGATAAGATTTTCAAATTGAAAATTTGATTTGACTCATTGGCAACAACTTGATTTTAAAAATTTTTGAAAAAGTCAATCCAAATTTTCGAATTTGATGAGAGAAAAAGGGAAAGATATTTTTTTGATTTTTGAAATTTTTATGAAAAACATGAAAAATATGCAATGCATGAAATTTTTAGATCAAAACAATGAATGCATGCAAGAATGCTATGAATGTCAAGATGAACACCAAGAACACTTTGAATGTCATGATGAACATCAAGAACATATTTTTGAAAAATTTTTAATGCAAAGAAAACATGCAAGACACCAAACTTAGAATTCTTTAATGCTTGGACACTAAGAATTCAAGAATGCATATGAAAAACATGAAAAGACACAAAACAAAAAATCATCAAGATCAAACAAGAAGACTTACCAAGAACAACTTGAAGATCATGAAGAACACTATAAATGCATGATATTTTCGAAAAATGCTAGATGCATATGCAAGTGACACCAAACTTATAACATGACACAAGACTCAAACAAGAAATAGAAAAATATTTTTGATTTTTATGATTTTCTAATTTTTTTGGATTTTTTTTTCGAAAATAGTATGAAAAAGAAAAATTAAGGATTCCAAAATTTTTAATATGAATTCCAGGAATCTTGCCATGTTAGTCTAAAGCTTCAGTCCAGGAATTAGACATGGCTCACTAGCCAGCCAAGCTTTCAATGAAAGCTCCAGTCCAAAACACTAGACATGGCCAATGGCCAGCCAAGCTTCAGCATTTAACATCAGAGTATATTGATCTTGATAACAAATTGCTGCTCATCATTTATCAAGTATGTAACTTACCTCTGATGGTTTGGAAGCCTCAGTCCAAAAGAATTTAGACATGGCTTTACAGCCAGCCAGGCTTCACATGCTTCATGAAACACTAGAATTCATTCTGTAAAAATTTTGAATAAATTTTTGAAAACATTTTTATTATTTTCGAAAACAGATGAGAAAATTTTAGAAATATTTTTTTGAAAAATTTTTGAAAATAAAATAAAAAGAAAATTACCTAATCTGAGCAACAAGATAAACCGTTAGTTGTCCAAACTCAAACAATCCCCGGCAACGACGCCAAAAACTTGGTGCTCGAAATTGTGATGTCCAGGCTCAAACAATCCCTGGCAACGTGAGCAACTTGGTGCGTTGATCTCAATACATAATTGTCACAACTTCGATACAACTAAC
>NC_029785.2:48808285-48818692 GCF_000816755.2 Arachis ipaensis | reverse complement strand
AAAATACATAAGTGAAGGTCCAGGCATGGCCGAGATGGCCAGCCCCCTAAACGAGATCAATAGTCTAATAAGATGAACAATAGAATAAAACTGAGACCAAAGATGGTCAAAAAGACTAGTAAAGGGTCCTATTTATAATAAACTAGCTACTAGGGTTTACATAAGTAAGTAATTGATGCATAAATCCACTTCCTGGGCCCACTTGGTGTGTGTTTGGGCTGAGCTTGAGTGTTGCACGTGCAGAGGCCATTTGTGGAGTTGAACGCCAGTTTCTGTGCCAGTTTGGGCGTTCAACTCTGGTTTTGGATCCTTTTCTGGCGCTGGACGCCAGATTTGGGTAGAAGGCTGGCGTTGAACGCCAGTTTACGTCATCCATTCTTGGCCAAAGTATGGACTATTATATATTTCTGGAAAGCCCTGGATGTCTACTTTATAACGCAATTGGAAGCGCGCCATTTCGAGTTCTGTAGCTCCAGAAAATCCACTTTGAGTGCAGAGAGGTCAGAATCCAACAGCATCAGCAGTCCTTCTTCAACCTCTGAATCTGATTTTTGCTCAAGTCCCTCAATTTCAGCCAGAAAATACCTGAAATTACAGAAAAACACACAAACTCATAGTAAAGTCCAGAAATGTGAATTTAACATAAAAACTAATGAAAACATCCCTAAAAGTAACTAGATCCTACTAAAAACATACTGAAAACAATGTCAAAAAGCGTATAAATTATCCGCTCATCAATGGGCTTCCCTTGGTCTCCCTCTTCGGATCCTGGTGAATGCATTTGTGCCCATTTTTGCTTATTTTTGGTCCTTAAAGATGCATTTTACTCGTGCCTTAATTTTATGCCAAATATAGATTGCCATATTTCGTTGGAAAGCTCTAAATGTCAGCTTTCTAATGCAATTGGAAGCACATCAATCAGACATCCGTAGCTCAAGTTATAGCCCTTTGAAGGAGGCATGGTCATGCTTTGAGCACCCAGATTTTAACTTAGCAAAAATTTTGCTTCCAAGCTCATTTTTGCCTCACGATAGTGCTCTGCTCTTGGCAAGAGCGGAGCTTTGTGTGCTGATTGCCAATCTCCTTTAATTTGGTCATGAGCCATGCTTTTAAAAGCGTGGCCTAAGCCTCCAAAGTGTGCTCCAACTTCAAAGTGTGTCCCAAAGCTCTTTTTTTTTTTTGCTTATTTTAAGCTTTTTGCTTCTTTTTCTTCTTGTTTCCTACAAAATTTATAAAATTAAAAGATCAAGGAAATATACCATTTAAGTACAAAAGCATTCATTATTCAAGCTCAAATCATCAATTTCTTGTAAGAATAAGCATAGAAAAACATGACATGGTGACATGTCATCACAACACCAAATTTAAATCTTGCTTGTCTCCAAGCAAGAAAAGAATCATGCAATAAAGATTGACAATCCAAGGTAAGAAGAATAGCAACTCAATGTTCATGGTAAGCTAGTTTTCTAAGCATGCTACAATCACAAAAGAAATGTAAATGATTGATGCTTCTATCTAGCTCAATTTATGAAATCTTTTCCTTATAATTTTCCCTTGATTCAGCTTTCTCATTCTTTCCCTTTTTCTTTTCTTGCCTTATTTTGCATTTACTTCCTTCAAGGTTTTTATGATTTTAAAAGATTTCATAAAATGTCCTAGATGAAAACTTCAATTAAATAAAATCCAATGCAATTGAGCAACAATTAATCATACTAGCTTTCCAATACTTGTATGCACATGCTAAACTCTTCTTTAATTCCTTGTTTGTTTATGATCATGATGCTTTATTGCTTTTGAACTTACAAAACTCAAGTTGGTAGTCATAATGCAACAACAACATGTTACAAATCAAGATTCAAGCTATGCTTTATTCATACAACTCATGTAAACAGAAAAGATGAAGATAATCATGCAATTTAAGTGCTGGAAACAAATGAGAAGAAAAGGAACTCTACAACCTTGTAGTTCATCTTCATTATTGTTGTCTTGAATTCAAAACTTGGTTGCTGTGTGATTATTGGAGTTTTGTATTCATCCAGAGCCTTTTGAATTGGTGGTTCCATGAACTCTTCCTTCATGTACTTCTCTGCCTCACTTGAATGTAAATTTTCTGGAATGACTTCTTCACTTTCTTGCTCCTCCACTCCTTTCTTTGCACGCAACATTTGACTTAATTGCTTTTTCATTGAGGAGGTTTGTTGATCTTCCCAACATTTCTTCATCTTCTCTTCATGTTTTTCAATCAGATTCAATTGTTGAGAGTTTTTGGGTCAGGGAAGTTTGTGAGAGTTGTGAGTCTTTATGTTCCCTTGTCATCTCAAGTGCAGTTTCATTTTCAACCACCTCATTCTTCATTGAAATTTCACTTGATACAGTAGCCTCCTCATTTTGCTCTTCCACTTTCTCCCTTGCACTTAACATTTGGTTTACCATCACTTCTATGTTTTTGAATGAATTCTCTTTCTCGTTCCAGGATATCTGTGCCTCCCTCTCATGTTTTTCAAACATGGTCTCAAGCTTTGAGAGGCTTTGGTTCATGGAAGTTTGTGTGGGTGGTGAGTTTTGACAGGGGCTTTCTGTTGAAGCATGGTCAAGTGATAATATCTTTGGATGAATATCATATGGAGCATTAGAATTTCCTTCCCAGCCACCATTAGAATCATGACTAGCATCATTTTGTGGTGGAGGAAAATATCCCATATGGTTTTCTTGCTCATCTTGTGTCTCTGAAGCAAATCTCCATGGATTGGAGTGCTTAGAATTTGTATTTTCTTGGTGATATTCCCAGCCACCATTAGAGATTGGTGATGGTGGGTGATATCCCATAAAATTTTGTTTGACCATAAGATGAGTTGAACTCCATTTGTATTTTGTAAAATGCAACATCAATGAAAATTGAAATTCATGTCACAGAGAAAGAATTTCTTAGTGAGGCAATAGCTCAAACACCTTGCTATCAACTTAAAACAGAGAACAAAAACAAAGAAAATGCTTGATCTAGACTTCTCACCCACTTAATCATTGTTGATCTAAATCAATCCCCGGCAACGGCGCCAAAAACTTGATGGATATTTTGGAAAACGAATTCCAAACACCTAAACTCACCAGCAAGTGTACCGGGTCGCATCAAGTAGTAAAACTCACTTAGAGTGAGGTCGATCCTACAGGGATTGATGGATCAAGTAACTTTAGTGGGTGATTAGTTTAGTCAAGCTAACATTCAGTGAATTGTGTGAAATTGATCAACAGAAAGTAAATTGCAAGAATTATAAAGTGCAGAAAGTAAAATTGGACAGAAACATAAAGAGCAAGTAAAGTAAATTGACAGAATCTTAAATGACAAAAAATTTTAATTGCATCAAATGTAAAGGGGATTGGGTGCATGAAATTTAAAGGAAAGCAATAAGCAGCACTTAGAACAATTGCAGAATAATTAAATTACATGATAAGTAAAAGGGATTGGGTACTGGGAATTAAAACTTCAAGAAGAAAATGTAAAGTGCAATCAAACAGAGAAGTAAAAGATGAAGTAAGTGCAGCAGATTCAAACAGAATTGAAAAATTGCTTGAAGAACAAGACAGAAGCTAAATTCAGCTCAATTGTGAAATTTAAAAGAGAAATTAAAGATCTCAGGGGATCAATGAGACTAGAAAGTAGATCTAGATCTCAATTCCTTCCTTGATCAAACAGAAAGTAATTTGCAGAAGAAAATGAGATTTAAAAATAACAAAGAAGATTAAAATCAAATCTTTAGATCAATTGAGAGGAAGAGTGAAAGATGATTCTCAGAATTTGAATCAATGGAGCTCTTCAATCTCAATTCAAGATCCAAGGCAGAAGAGCATAGGTTGCAGAAAAAGAAAATTAACAACAGCTAATGAAAATTTGAATTATGCAGTAAGAGAACAAGAGAGAATTCAAGGTGAGATTGAAACAGAATTTCTTCAATTCACAACCCAAGATTCAAAACAAAAATGAAAACTAAGAGAGAGCTTCCAATGCTCTCTATTGGAGCTCCCTTCTTTTAATGAGATGGAATTGATGTCTTTATATAGGATTTAGAAAGTGAAAATGAAAATGAAATTGAAATTCTAAACAAATTACAATTAAAATAAATTCCTAAGCTAACTAATCATTGTGCCTTTGAATGATGATAATGGGTTTAGCTTGCTTTGGATTTGAGGAAGAGTGGATCTGGATGGCCTTGGTTCAATTGGTGAAGAATTGAATTAAAATGAAATTTTTATTGAATTTTTGGCCCATGGGTGTTGCTCCCAGGGCAATGCTCAGCTCCTGGTGAGAGCGTAGCATCGTGGCTCTTGTCCTTGGCTCTTTGTTGCGTGCCAAGCTTGGGTGCATCAGGATAGCGCTTCGCTCTTGGGGAGAGCGCAGCATCATGCTGCCTTGGCCGTGTCTTGTGCGTGACATGCTTCCCTGGGCCGTGTCAAGCTCGTGCCTCATGCACCAAGGAATAAGGGAAGTAGCGCTCTGCTCTTGCCAAGAGCGTAGCATCCTTGCTTCCTTGGTGAAGTTCCAAGTTCAAGCCTTGGTGAAAGTATTTGGGGAGCAATTTTTCTTGAATTTTCATGAAGAGAGCACGACAATGCTCTCTCCAAGAGCGGAGCGCTCTCCAAGTGAGCGCTACTCTGATGGGCTTCCTATGGTCTCCCTTTTCGAATCCTGGTGAATGCATTTGTGCCCATTTTTGCTTATTTTTGGTCCTTAAAGATGTATTTCACTCGTGCCTTAATTTCATGCCAAATATAGATTGCCATATATCGTTGGAAAGCTCTGAATGTTGGATTTCCAATGCAACTGGAAGCACATCAATCGGACATCTTAGCTCAAGTTATAGCCCTTGGAAGGAGGCATGGTCATGCTATGAGCCCCCAGATTTTAACTTAGCGAAAATTTTGCTTCCAAGCTCATTTTTGCCTCACGATAATGCTCTGCTCTTGGCAAGAGCGGAGCTTTGTGTGCTGATTGCCAATCTCCTTTAATTTGGTCATGGGTCATGCTTTTAAAAGCGTGGCCTAAGCCTCCAAAGTGTGCTCCAACTTCAAAGTGTGCCCCAAAGCTCTTTTTTTTTCTTTTTTTTTTTTTGCTTATTTTGTGCTTTTTGCTTCTTTTTCTTCTTATTTCCTACAAAATTTATAAAATCAAAAGATCAAGGAAATATACCATTTAAGTATAAAAGCATTCATTATTCAAACACAAATCATCAATTTCTTGTATGAATAAGCATAGAAAAACATGACATGGTGACATGTCATCACCTCCAACGTTGGCATATCCACGCGTGCGCGTACTCCACGCGTGCGCGCCATGGACGCGTACGCGTCGTTGTGCGTTTTCAAATCTCTTAAAAAGTAATAAACTATGTTACAAATCTAAACAACAAAAAATACTACAAGCCTATAACTATGTTACATCAATGTAGCTATAATCTAAAATTGTACATTTAAAAATAGCCTACTAACTTTCATTTTTAGCAATTGATCTAAGAATTTAAAAATAAATGAGAAAAGAAAATCATGAATCAAAGACCTTGTGATTCTGTAATGACACTGTATTTGTGGAGAAGCAAAGTCGTAGCTTGCTCATCACATATGGCTTGTATGGTGAGTTTCTCCCTGCTCAGGCCTTCAACTGCATCTTTAATCTTTGAAAAATCAACAGAAACGGTCTCATCTAGGTGCACCAAAAACCCTCATTTCTCATGTATCCAGTTGAACTGCATTGCTTATCATTTCCCATGAGCCTCCTCTAATCGAAAATGCACGAGCGGAAGCAAGAAAAGAAATATACATGGTCTTCACTAAATTTTCGGAAAGCAACCCCTACTCATTCCATAGTCCATTCACATATCACATCAATTCAGTTGCATTATGCATTGTAACATAATAAACGCAATAGTTGTGTTAAGGTAAGTAATAAGTAATAACTAACCTGGGAGATCAAGAACCTCAATGCCCATAGGTCTATTATATCAGCTTAAGTTTCATATTGCCCAATTGTGACATCCAACTTAAAGTCCTGCACAGAAAACATAATTAGAAGATCCTGAAATCTGAAATTCCTCAGATAGTAAATGTACATTATATATCTTAATTATACGAATAATCTAGATGCTATTTACAATAAATCACATACACACAGCACATGCATGCAACAAGAGAAATTAATTATCAGGTCCATCTAGGTAATATTTGATTCATAATAATAATATTATATATACATACACTCCTATGAAGCTAATAATGAATACCTTTGTCAAATGGTAATGTCCTCAGCTTTATACAATAAATCCACAGATTTTGCAAGAAGAGACTTGTACTCTTGAGAGTAAGTAACCATATACAGTTTGCCCAAAGATTGACCTTATGATCTTCACCACCTATAAATCCTTTTTGTAGCAGAGTAATCTTTATAAAATGCTAAATATGTATTTTTATATATTATTAATTTTAGATGTATGATTAAAATGTGATTTTTTGAGAATATCAAGAGCACATACAATTAGATTCTCTCACTGTGGGATGTTCTCAAATAGGATATACAATTTCAACCCAAGAAATAGAATTGATCCATCTTTGAATCTACAATATGCATTCCAGCTTAGACAAGTGTGTCCACTTAAAGTTGATCCAAGAATTGCCATAAACATGGACCCAGTCACATTCCAAAAGTTTGACAACCAATACTTCAAGAACTTGCAGCAAGGAAAGGGTCTCTTCACCTCTGATCAAGTGCTCTTCACAGATCCAAGGACTAAGTCAATGGTAAACTTGTTTGCATCAAATGAAGCAGCATTTAACAATGCCTTTATGAGTGCCATCACTAAGTTGGGTAAGGTTGATGTCTTAACTGGTAATCAAGGTGAAATTAGGATTGATTCACCAGGCCCAACTAAACAAATCAAATCTAGTAGTACTTCCCTTTTTTGATGTTGTATATACCTATATAAATCCCTCAGAACTCTTATTATGTCAGGAAGCAACCCTATTTTGTTGTCTACACACAATTCTAGCCTAACTCCCTGCATTTCAATAATCATGGTTTATTACTTAAGTACCTAGTTAATTATGAGTAATTGGTAGAGTTTAATTACCTCACAAACCCGGTGTTCAATGGCTACTTCTAAATAGTTAATTACTCTTTCCTTCTCGCTTGCTGTGTTCAAAGCATATCCGTCTATATGCCTGATGAAATACTCCTATATAAAAATAAATTCCAAAATAATTAAATTAGTTAATTTATCATTAAGATCACTGAGGAGAATATCTTGTTTAAAAATTTTTGTGCATATATAAATTCCTAAAATGCATATGCTTCATCGGAGATATGAGAAAAGCACTTACAATCCAAGCAATACATTTCCAACGTGCTGACTAAGCTCATAGAGATAAAAAAAATGGAAACGCCATGCCTGCTCTCGTCTTTGAAGAACAACTCTAACCTCCTAAGCTCACTGAACGCTCTCATATCTAATTCAACCGCATGCACAACATAAATAAATAAAAAAAACATGATTTAAATGACTAATTGAGTATGAATAGTTTGTAAGGGAAACAGAGGAATTGTACACAGTTCATAGTATTTTATAGAAAGGTGTTGAATATAGAGAAAGTGAGAAACACCACTTGTGCTTGCTTACCTTGCCAATTAAAACAGATTTGGCTTTCTTGAAGCTGGAACCGAGCTTTTCATATTCAGGGGCAAGCTTTTTACAGTGCCCACACCTATGGTAACAAAAAAGTGGTATGAGAAACACAGATTAAGAATTAGAAAAAAAATGTTCATTTTATCTTTGCTGGATCGCCATGATGAATCACCCGACAGAGTGAAAACCTGGCAACTATATATATAACGAACTCAGAACCTTCAATTGGCACAAAAAAAGTCTCGTTGGTACCCTCATTCTCTCTAGTGTCAATTATACAGAGATCTTATCATCTAATAACCTATATTAAAGGAATCAAATCAAAGAATATAAAGTTAAACATCTATTAATCTAAAAAATCAACGAGAAAAATGATAATAACACATTCTATTCAAACTATATATTGAACTAAACCCTAGATAAGGTAAAAATTAAATCAACAAAGGAACCAAAAATGAATTGGTGATTATTTTATTTTATTACCAAGGAGCGTAAAACTCAACAAGTGCTCCTCTGTCCTGACCAACCTCCTTCTCAAAGTTATCTTCAGTGAGCACAACAACATCATCTGCAGAAACAAATACGAAGACGAGAGCAAACACCAAGACTCCTAACACTAAACCCCTGCTCCAGATCTGTGCACGCATCAAAGTGTTAGAGGTGTTCGGAGTTAATTAATGGTCTAATTGTTCTGCTTATTTACAAAGATCAAAGCTTAAAAGTGGAACCAGATATTGCCAAGCTCAATTTCGTATTCTAAAAATCCTAATTCATCTTACCAAATAAATATTCAGAATAACATTGACAATTGAATTTCAGCAATGTATATTGAACCAAAAAAATTGGGGAAAAGCATCATGTTGCGATAGAACACAAATTGGGAGCACAAGAATCAGAATTGAGAAGGAGATTAAGAAACTCGTACCTGATGACTAGAGCGCGATTCACATTTCAATCAAAAATAGTACTAGCTTGTCCGAGAAAAGGATTCAGATCGCGATTAACATTGATATGAAAACTTGGAAGAGATTCGAGCGGTGAAGAAGAAGAATTCTCAGAGGGAATGAAGCACTGAGAGTAGTTTGTGTGAAACGAGCCTCCCACAGTCAAGATATTTTTAGTTTAGCAGTTTAAGGTTGTTGTTATTTTTAAAATTTTAATTTCTTTGTAGTGGCCATAGTATAAATTACCGTTAAAATTTATAGTATTAATGATAAATATACAATTGCCACTAAAAGATGGTTTTAAAAAAATTATGATAATAATATTATGACCACTAAAAATTTGTCGCTAAAAATCTTTTTTCTTGTAGTAAAAATCAACTTTGAAGCAAAGGTTACGTTGTCTCTTTCATCTTCATCATTCGTGGAGGTGAAGGATTTTGCATCATTCTCCCATGATACATAGGCTTGTTGCTTTTTCTTTGTCTTCTTATCCCGCTTTCCTTTTGTAAGAATTGGACATTTTGCTTTTATATGTCCAATCTCATTACATTCATAGCACTTTAGCTCTTTTGTCTTGGATTGTCCTTTGAAGATGATTTTCTCTTCTCAATTATCTTATATAACTTCGTTAACAACCGTGCAAGCTTTTCTTCTTGGTCGTCTTCATCATCATCTTCATTCTTTTTGTAAGATATTGCCTTTAATGCTAAGCTTTTTTTCTTCATTTCCTCTCCATATAATTTATTAAGAAAAGTAATCTCATATATAATTACATTACCTCTCAATTGATCATAGATGAGTTCTTCAAAGTTTTATCCTTCTTGAATTGCATTTACTTTGGAATCTCAGGAATGTGTAAGACTCCTTAGTATCTTGCTCACAATATCTCTTTCGAAAATTTTTCTTCCAACCAAATCAATTTTATGATGATATTTGAGAATCTCCCAAACATATCTTCAATCTTTTCATTATCTATCGGTTGGAATAACTCATACTTGTGAACTAATTTATCAATTTTAGATTGTTTGACATGATTAGTTCTTTCGTATGTTATGCTAAGTTTATCCCAAATTTCTTTGATTTTTTTGCACATAGATATCTTCATATAGTCATTTTATGTAATGCTACAATGAAGATAGTTTATAGCTTTATGATTAAATGAGACTTTTTTGTAATCATCATTGGTCCATTCACTCTTTGGCTTCTCTTCATCAAAAGCTTTGTTTACTCTATCAATCTTCTCAGTAATGATTTTCTTTTTATCATTCCTAATTGGTTCCATCTAGGAATGATGGATACTGAGATGAATGTTGTTCAATAAGATTGTAGCTTGTGCTTGTCCTAGCCATGATCTACACTCTCAAATGGTTAAACTTTTCAAAGAGATTAAATTCTGATACCAAATGTTATATTAAGAATATATGTCATGCATTTACTTTTTTATTTATCATACAATCAATAAATAGATTAGATTAAATTCATGTCTAAGATATAAATTTATTACTTTTCAAAACATTAATTATAACAAAAATCCGAAACATATTATCATTCATCAAAAGGAGGCCACTCAAATAAAGACGCCTAAAATGTCTTTTTTTTAAAGATGTTTTTATGTTGAGTTTTAATTGGTTTCTGTATAATTTATTCGGTGTTCCTCATCACATATTATTAAATTCTTCAAAAGATTTTCTTTCCAAAAAATAATAAAAAATATTTAATTTAGACTAAAACAAAAAAGGTAATAGATTAACTATTAGATTTTTTTTAAAAGATTATTTACATAAAAAAATATATCACAT
>NC_029785.2:48803083-48806064 GCF_000816755.2 Arachis ipaensis | reverse complement strand
ATGTTTTAAAGTAAAATTTTCTTTTAATATTTGATTAAATGTTCTTGTATTTAGTACTTTTTTTTTGGCACTTCCTCTTAATTAAAAATATAATCATTATAATTTTTTAGTTATTATTGCTAGGGATGTTTACAGATGGGATATGACTGAAATTTCGATCCAATCCGCACTAAACTCATTAGATTAAATTCGATATTCGCACTTTTTATGTTTGGATCATATATCAAATATATCCATAAAATAAAAAATATTAAAAAAATTTATTTTTATAAAAAAAGTCAATAATTTTTTTGTTTACTTTTGTAAACATATTTACTTCTATCTGATTAGAGTGTGGATCCGATTCGATCCAATCCGATCATCTTACAGATCAGATACGGATAAATACTGTGGATTTATATGGATATGGTCTAATCTATGAACACCCCTAACTACTACTATAGGTTCATTGTTGCAAAAGAATGCTTCTTTTATTATAAACCATTATTAGATCTTAATTACCATTAAAATAACTTAATTGTCAACAAAGAGATAATACTTATTGGTCTCTGAAATTATGTTCGTATTTGAATCTATAGTTGTAAAAATCGAACTGGACCGACTGGTTCGACCAAAAAACTAGTGAACCGGGCCGTTTAAGGAATAAAATCAGTGTGAACCGATCTAACCAAAAACCTTGGAACAAAAGCAACCTTTACTTGAAAAAATTTTTAAAATGTCTCCACAAGGTCTCGAACCAAGAACCTTGGAGTAAAAGCAACCTTTACTTGCCACTTAGCCATTGCACTTCTAAATATTATATTTGACAAATACTATTTATATAGTATACATAAATATCTAATTTAATTTAATTTTTGTTTTTTCTATTTTTAAAATTAATTATATTTTAATTATATACCATTATTAATATAAATATAAATTTCACTAAAAATTTATTAATTTACTTGATCTATTTTATTACTAGTATTGTGATTAAGGTTATTTATTTTGATGTTAGTGTTAAAATCTACTGATATTATAGTTAGATGATAGACTTTGTGAATTAATTATTTTTTTCTTGTGTCAAAATAAGATACCATTGTAGTATTAAAATTTTATGATTTTCTTATATTAGTTATTTTTAGAAGTTGAGACTTGATTCTTCATAAAATATTAGTGAAGATATGTATTTCAAATTTTAATTTTAAATTTTTAACTATTTTATATTTTATATTTACGTGAGACCGGTTTTATCGGTTCAACCAGTGATTTATCGGTTGAACCAATAAACCAGTGAACCAGTAGCTTGACCGGTTCGATCACTGGTTCGGTTCTAACAACTATGTTTCAATCTAATTTCAAAAATTTCGATTTGCTCAATTTAGTCTCCCAACTTAATAGTTATGACTCACATTGGTTCCTAATCTTATTTTTGTCACTGTCTCCCAAAATCGTTAACGACATGCTGAGATGGACTAACGACTGTTACATTATACATTCTAGCGACTGTTTGATGTGACAATTGAAATCTTTTTTACCTTACTTTTTTTTTTCAACTAAACACTTAAAACCCTAATATGAGTCACGGATACCTAAGTTAAAAAATCAAACTAAGTAAATTGAAACTTTAAAAATCAGATTAAAGCTCGAATATAACTTCAAAACAGAACTTTAACTTATGTAGTGATTAATTTAAATGAGAATCAAATAAATCAGAATTCAACATAATTTTTATTAATGTTTTCAAATTCGAAATTTCTATACCAAAATTAACTGGGATTTTTCTTTAAATTAAAAATTTAATGAAATAGTGACTTTAATTATCTTAACCAATGTCCTAATTAATTACTTTTATGTCTTAAAAAAACTGTATATGAGAAGAAAATAATTAATTTGTCTACTTTAATAAATAGTTATTTTACTAAAATGAAAGAAACTATTTTTTTTGAATTTTTTAAGGACTAATTAATATTATATATTTTGTTACACTACATTTAGTTATAAAAATTTTATTTATTTCTAATTATTATATTAAAAATAAAAAAATTAAATTAGTGAATCTTAATATATAATATAATAATAATATAGTAATTATTTTATATATTGTACGAATATAAATTAATTATTTTTTTATTTATAAAAATTTTAAGAGCTTGTTTTATATATATATATATATATATATATATATTGATGAATGTGATATATTTTTTTATGTAAATAATCTTTTAAAAAAATCTAATAGTTAATTTATTACCTTTTTGTTTTAGTCCAAATTAAATGTTTTTTATTGTTTCTGGAAAGAAAATCTTTTGAGGAATTTAATAATATGTGATGAGGAACACCGAATAAATTATACAGAAACCAATTAAAACACAACATGAAAACATCTTTAAAAAAAGACGTTTTAGGCGTTTTCATCTGAGTGGCCTCCTCATCAAAATATATAGACATACACACATCATGCAAGATAATAAACATACATTTAACTAGAATACCATACTAACACACTAATTTTAACAAGAATAATACCGGAATCCCAAGCATGTAAGATTGTAAAAATACGTTCTTACCTTTCTACTTATGAATAAAACCCGTATTAGCCAATGAACATGCAAGAAAAAGAACTAGATAAATACTATGATGTTATCACCGATTGCAATAAATAAATAATAAAAATTCCATTAGTACACATTAATTATTATTGGGTACTTCTAAGAATTATTTGTTGGTCACATAATATTTCTCATATATTATTTATACAAAAAATATGATAAAAATTAGAGAAGACACTAAGTGTGTTGACTATTTAATTTGAGATTTTATATTCAACTTAGGAATGACAACATTTTGTTGGGAGATTTTTTCAAGTTGTTTTAAAGGAAGAGTTAATCAAGTTTCTAAAAGTCAGAAAACTTATTGACATTATTGATAATACTCTTTTTCATCTAAAATAAGTGTATATTTTAATTTTAGATTTAGTAAATTTGTGTAGTAAGGTACAT
>NC_029785.2:48797381-48803036 GCF_000816755.2 Arachis ipaensis | reverse complement strand
AAATATTTACTTATGTATTATTATTTTAAAAAATATTAGGACAAAAAAAATTTTCAAGCATATTACTAATATGAAACTTTGAACCAAGCATAGTGACAATTGGGTTTTAATTTTTATGAACAGGATAAAGGTTTTGTTATTAATCACAACTAGCCATGAAATCAAAAAAGATTAGGGTATAAACTTTTGTAAGAGTCTTTATCAACCACATAGAGTTTGATATGATACGAACCATTTTTGCTAGAAAATGTGCAACTAAGTTTCTAGTCCTCTTCACATAAGACAATTGACATAATTTAAATTTAATTTAAATTTATTCAGAACGATTTTATAGTTAGAGATTGTGAGTCCAAAGTTATTATTCTGCATATGAGAGTTAATAGTTAGATTGATCTCTAAAATTGAGTTAATATTTAGATTGATTTTTCAAATTATATTCATATCTTAAATTAGTCTCTAAAATTTAAATTTGAGATAGGTCTCAAAGTAGTCCCTGAACTTGCACTCGAGCCTCAAAGTGACCCTTAAAGTTAATAATTACTCAAATTCGTCTTCGAAATTGTCCTCTGGGATTCATAGTAGTCCCTAAAGTAATTTTCCTTCGTCCTTACCATTAAAAAAGACTAAAACGACGTCGTTTTGTATTTATTAAAAAAAAGAAAAAGAAAAACACGCTCTTGACCTCTCCACTCTCTCCTATCACTCTGCTGCTATTGACTTTGCTCTCTTTACTCCCACCCGTCTCAACTTCGGACTCAACGCTCTTACAGCGGCCGCCACCACCACCACCACCACCACAATCATCTTTGCCATTGCCTCCATCGACGGTGAGATCAACTCGGTCACATCCAAGGCACCGCGCGAACCTACAGGAGAAGAGGAGCTCGGCAATGGCGTCATGGCGAAGCTTGAATTTCTTGGAGCAATCGGAAGCGGCCACCATGATGGCATTGTCAATAATGCTGAATATATATGTCGGAATTCGCCTTCCTGAAGTAATTCCTCCAGTGATCCTGTGACGCTTTTGAGTTCATCGTCGTCACGAAGATCGATATTGGATCCAAGGATTTAAAAAAACCTCAATCGACAAATCACCAAATAGAGTCTCAAAATTGAGATTGTGATGATGCCATTAATATGCAGGATCAGAAGAATTAGAAGGTATTAGATGTATTATTAATGTTTTTTCTTTAAATGAATCTTCTCAAAGTGATGACTCCAACCAATTCTTCCTGCTCATTTACTGCATAAATCCTGTGAATAGACTGAGAAGAAAGTGTATGGATTACACTCCCTAGCGTCGCATAAGGCTTGCATGTTATGGGCCGTGCAATTTTTCAAGTTTCTTGGGTTGCTGCAGCAGTTTTGTTCCTGAAATCATTCATAGTAAGTTTCCTTAAAGTCAAAATAAAGGGATGGTGAAGACCACTAATCAATCAGTTTTCAACGAGCTTTTATGATTGCCATAAGGAATAAAGAAAAAGAAAAGGGAACTCGATATGGGTTGGAGAAAGAAAAGGGAAAAGGGAATTGGGGAAGGGAAAAAGGAGCGTGGAAGGGAAAGTGAAGGGGAATTGGGAAAGGGTTGGGGGAGGGGAGAGGTCAAGAGTGTGTTTTTTTTTTAATAAATACAAAACGACGTCGTTTTAGTCTTTTTTAATGGTAAAGATGAACGAAAATTACTTTAAGGACTACTATGAGTCTCAGAGGACAATTTCGAGGACGAATTTGAGTAATTATTAACTTTAAGGATCATTTTGAGGCTTGAGTGCAAATTCAGGGACTACTTGGAGACTTATCTCTTTAAATTTCATTAATTTAATCTTTAAAATTGATATCCATAATTCACGTTAGTCCCTTAAACATGTTCGTTAATAGCGTGCAGACGTGGCATACTGACATAGACCATCAACGCTACAATTTAAAACATGATTCGATCGTATGTAATTAGATGCCAACATGGATGGTAGTACCATATGACAAAACACAGTTTGTTCATATATTGCTTTGGTTATCACGTGTCAGCATATCGTAATATTATTTGTTCACGTGTCACCAGCATATTGTCATTACAAATGACTCAATAAATTAGTCTTTGAATCTTATAAGACAGCTGAGTTTAGTCCCCCAAATTAAATTTCATAAATCAAATTATTTCTTTGACCAATATTTTTTAATTTTTTACAAAATTCAAATTTTTCAATATTTTAAATATATTAATTTGTTCTATTGTTCACTTATTTAAGTTTTATTTAACTTATTAAGGATCATTGTGACTAATTAATAGATAAAACTAACCACGTATATGAAAATTATTAAAAGAAATTTGTTTGAAAAATAATTAAAAAGTGAAGCTAAAATTATCTTTTCTATAGACATTAATACCCTTTGAATTTTTGGCTCGTCCGATTCCATTTTGTTGTAGGTCTAGGCATGGCAGGACGAGGCGGAGCATGTAACACTTTAACACTCCTAGCTAAAAGAAGCAATTGTAAACATTTGACTTTTGGTCTTTTAAAACTCATTACACTCTAGGTTTTTTTATTTTTTTTGAGTAATTTTACTCATTTAATCTTTTTTCAAATACTTCCACAAAATCTGTCGACAATTCCTCCATCTAATGCTAATCCAGCTCCAATTAGTAATCAATGCTTCTCAACCATAACACTCCAATAAGACCTCCCCCAATGAGGTCTCTTTCCTCCAAAAATCTATTCAAGAAAAATATGAAAAAGGTCTCTACCAAGTCAGTCTTCTCATCTTAAACCTTCGTCATCCACCACCACCCCATAATTAGGTCTCCTCTCACAAACAACACTCATTTTAGGCATCCAACACCAGTAACTTAACCCCACCCAACTGTGTCACCACAAACAATACAGGGTGCTACTTTTTGAACTACTAAATCCAAAACAATCATTGCAAGCCACAGTTAGCTTAATTTTCCTTTAAACTTTATCATCTTTATAACCATCCTCGTGTAAGCCTTGAGATTATATCCTCCTTCTCCAATGATACTCAACCCAGCATGATAATAATAGTCTTCTTAATAAGAGCTTTTGCAAACCTTCTGAGCCTCCTTCAATCTTTTTCATATTAGAATATTCTCAAAATTCCTTAATTTTAAGATTATCCATAGTAAATTATTAAAAAAGAAAATATTTGAATGCGGAAGCGTATCTATGCGAAAGCGTACCTGAATTCATAAGTATGATTGGAAGAATTTGGTTCTTTGATCTTTCTCAACCAAAACCTTCTTTATCCCTAATAAGCCTGAGTTGTATGTGACTCTTCTGATAGAAAAAGCAGGACAGATGCGGCTTTGGTATATTGGGAACCGAAACTCTGAAACTGCTATTTATATTTGAGCATGGCATCCATTAAACCCTAAAACACAAATAAAATAGTATCTAAGTCCAAAAGATAATATATCTAAAGTCTAAAAGATAATATTTGGTTTTATTCTCATTTAATTCCAAATCAAAACTAATTATGACTTATTCAATTTAGCATTTATAAAAATAAATGAGATCACCGTTATATAAGTTATTTAATTCGAAATAACATCATTTGTGATTATAATCAATATATGTATTGCCCACAAACAAATTAAAAAATTAAACAATTTTTTAACAATCTCCCATTTGGGCTATACATCTATTCTTTCTTGAGATAATCACGTCATATAAACTTTATGCGTGCATTTGAATGCTATTTCCCTTATTACTTGAATAATCTGGTCCATCTCATATGTTAGATATGGAATCACATTAGTGTCACGATAAAACCACGATAATCACCATACTAATATACTCAACGACATAGATAAAATTTGGAAGAGAAAATTCAGAAATTACATGCGAAAATGATCACATGCAGGCCTATTTTCAACTAGTCCAACTTTAATAAACTCTATAAGATCATGTGTCAAAGTGAAAACAAAACTGAATACTTTATTTCTGTAGAAACATTTATATCACAAATTTGTCTAAATCATATGAGCATCCAAATACAGACTCTCACTAAAACAATATATCATAAAATGATATGACACCCATATGAATATTATCCACACGAAAAATCTTGGGTGTTTGTTTCTTATAAACCAAATATGCATGCATTCATGGAGTTTGTGCTAATTTTCTCATTAGACACTTAAAAACTCTGAACTCTTGTTTAACAAAAAAGTTTAAAATGTTAGACTATTAACACATTGTCATAAAATAACTCAAGTGGTCTTTCAAATTTATTTTTCATAATTTGTGACAAGTATTCGTAGTCACCAAAATGGATACCATCCAAAAAGTGTTTTATATTCAATTATTTTAGTAAAAAGAGTAATAAGTATCTTCTTAACACCTTTCCAAAAAAACTCTTTCAATAAACATATGAATATAATTGTAATTGATAAAAATGACCTAAACATTCAACAAAATCAGAATTTGAACACCAAATGATCTCCAACTTTAGTTTTTGATTTCATGTGTGAATATATAATGTTTTGCTATAACAAAATTGGTTTATCTACTATTTTGTAATTCATTCTTAATTGACTCAAATATCTGCCAAAGATACCAATAAAGTACACAATATCTGTAAGTGTACAAATTTATTATCCATCAGACTACTGTTGAAGCATAATAAATTTTATGTACTTTTGAGCTTTATAACTTTCTTAAGGCAGCTAATAAGACTATACTTGTCTCTGTTAGAGTTGAGTATATAACTTTATTTATAATTTTATATGCCATTGACATATAAGAATAATAAAATATACTTATTCCCACTGAATTAATATAAGTCATTAACCATATTTATCTCAAAAGGTCATATGAGATAATAATTTTGAAAATATATAAAATATTAATGATAAAAAACTTTCTTGAGTCCATGGATAAAATTCTTTAAGTAGCCGTTCATATACTTATGGCATCTTATGACACAATTCTCTGGTATATCATATAGATTGTCTCATCAACATTACTATTGAGAAATAATTTCGTATATCTATTTATTGTAACTCAAGATCTAATATACCATCAATCTCATTATAATTCTAAATGAAACTTTTTGTAAAACTAAAAGAAAAGTTTTCTTGTATTCAATGATTCACTTTTGAGTGAAACACTTTACAACAAAGCATACTTTATATCTCTATATTACCTATTTAGTCCATTTGGTTTTAAATACTAATGGCTTACTACTTTTAGGTAATTAATGAGATGAGTCTCAATTGTTGTCGTCTTTTACAAGCTTAAACTTTTCGGTCATAGTACCAATACATAATATCTCATATAAAATTAGATAATTTTCTTTAGTGATACACCAAATGACATTTATTTTTGAGGTGTTGACTTTGTTTTTGGGATAATTTGTTGATTATCTTCTCCCAAACTTAACATCCTCAAAGAATGGTCAACTTTCTATTTCCGAAAAGTATTTTAATCGTGGGATTACCAAGAAAAATAAATACCCAAAAAGATATAAAATTATGCAAAATTTAAAACTTTATCAAAAAATTAAAACTACAATTTTTAATGCTCTTCCCATAGTGATTCTAGTAACAAAGTATGAGTAGTCATACTTCACTTAAATGAGGTAGAATTAAAATATTATTGAAGAAAAATAATAGTTCAAATAAATTTAGAATTATTT
>NC_029785.2:48790623-48797091 GCF_000816755.2 Arachis ipaensis | reverse complement strand
TGAAAAAGATGAACAATATCATTTTTACATTATACAACTTTATAGAATTTTTTTATAGACAATTTATGTGAATAGAAGTACCAAAATTTACTCACTAAATATGTCTTGCCATTGAAAATGAACTTCTCAATCAAAATAAATTAGAGACGTGTCTATCTTTATACACTAAACGTGATATTTAACACAATCTCCCTTATAGTATGTTTTTTTTAGTATATTCAAAAGAAATAATTGAATCCTTTATTTATTTATGTTGTTTCTTTTAAAGCATACCATATGCAGCTTTTTTATAGCTGGTGCACAAAATTGTGATCCCTGGTAATGGCTCCAAAAATTTGGTGCTCTAATCTTAATTCATAATTTGTCACAACTTCGATACAACTAACCAGCAAGTGCACTGGGTCTTCCAAGTAATAAAACCTTACGTGAGTAAGGGTCGATCCCACGGAGATTGTTGGTATGAAGCAAGCTATGGTCATCTTGTAAATCTTAGTCAGGCGGATATCAAATGGTTATGGAGTTTTCGAATAATAATAATAAATAAACAGAAAATAAAGATAGGAATACTTATGTAAATCATTGGTGAGAATTTCAGATAAGCGTATAGAGATGCTTTCGTTCCTCTGAACCTCTGCTTTCCTGCTGTCTTCATCCAAGGAACAGCAGAGCTCCACACCTTAATCTATGGAGTGCAGAAACTCTACCGTTGAAAAATACATAAGTGAAAGGTTCAGGCATGGCCGAATGGCCAACCCCCATGATCTAAGAACTAGACGTCCCAAGATGATCCGAAGATGTAAATACAATAGTAAAAAGTCCTATTTATACTAAACTAGTTACTAAGGTTTACAGAAATAAGTAAATGATGCAGAAATCCACTTTCGGAGCCCACTTGGTGTGTGCTTGAGCTGAGCATGAAGTTTACACGTGCAGAGGCTTCTTTTGGAGTTGAACGCCAAGTTGTAACATGTTTTTGGCATTCAACTCTGGTTCGTGACGTGTTTCTGGCGTTTAACTCCAGACTGCAGCATAGAACTGGCGTTCAACGCCCTTTTGCTTCGTCTAAACTCGGGCAAAGTATGGACTATTATATATTACTGGAAAGCCCTGGATATCTACTTTCCAACGCCGTTGAGAGCGTGCCATTTGGAGTTCTGTAGCTCTAGAAAATCCACTTTGAGTGCAGGGAGGTCAGAATCCAACAGCATCAGCAGTCTTTTTCTACCTCTGAATCTGATTTTTGCTCAAGTCCCTCAATTTCAGCCAGAAAATACCTGAAACCACAGAAAAACATACAAACTCATAGTAAAGTCTAGAAATGTGAATTTAACATAAAAACTAATAAAAACATCCCTAAAAGTAACTCGATCCTACTAAAAACATACTAAAAATAATGCCAAAAAGCGTATAAATTAGCCGCTCATCACAACACCAAACTTAAATGATTGCTTGTCCCCAAGCAACTGAAAATCAAATAGGATAAAAAGAAGAGAATATACTATAAATTCCAAAATATCAATGAAACATAGCTCCAATCAGATGAGCGGGACTTGTAGCTTTTTGCCTCTTGAATAGTTTTGGCATCTCACTTTATCCATTGAAGTTCAGAATGATTGGCATCTATAGGAACTTAGAGTTCAGATAGTGTTATTGATTCTCCTAGTTCAGTATGTTGATTCTTGAACACAGCTACTTTATGAGTCTTGGCCGTGGCCCTAAGCACTTTGTTTTCCAGTATTACCACCGGATACATAAATGCCACAGACACATAATTTGGTGAACCTTTTCAGATTGTGACTCAGCTTTGCTAAAGTCCCCAATTAGAGGTGTCCAGGGTTCTTAAGCACACTCTTCTTTTGCTTTGGACCTTGACTTTAACCGCTCAGTCTCAAGTTTTTACTTGACACCTTCACGCCACAAGCACATGGTTAGGGACAGCTTGGTTTAGCCGCTTAGGCCAGAATTTTATTCCTTTAGGCCCTCCTATCCACTGATGCTCAAAGCCTTGGGATCCTTTTTATTTACCCTTGCCTTTTGGTTTTAAGGGTTACTGGCTTTTTGCTCTTGCCTCTTGGTTTTAAGAGCTTTTGGCTTTTTCTGCTTGCTTTTTCTTTTTCTATTTTTTTTCGCCATCTTTTTTTTTCTGCAAGCTTTTGTATTCACTGCTTTTTCTTGCTTCAAGAATCATTTTTATGAATTTTCAGATTATAAAATAACATGTCTCCTGTTCATCATTCTTTCAAGAGCCAACATATTTAACATTCTAAAACACTAACTTCAAAAGACATATGCACTGTTCAAGCATTCATTCAGAAAACAAAAAGTATTGTCTCCACATCAATATAATTAAACTAAGTTCAAGGATGAATTCGAAACCATGTACTTCTTGTTCTTTTGTTTTTAAACATTTTTCATTTAAGAGAGGTGATGGATTCATATTCACTACTTTAAGGCATAGACACTTAGACACTAATGATCATGTAATAAAGACACAAACATAGATAAATATTTAACATAAGAAAATGAAAAACAAAAAATTTAAGAATAAGGAATGAGTCCACCTTAGTGATGGTGGCGTTTCCTTCTTGAGGAACCAATGATGTCCTTGAGCTTTTCTATGTCTCTTCCTTGTCTTTGTTGCTCCTCCCTTATAGCTTTTTGATCTTCTCTAATTTCATGAAGGATGATGGAGTGCTCTTGATGTTCTACCCTTAGTTGTCCCATGTTAGAACTTAGTTCTCCTAGGGAGGTGTTGATTTACTCCCAGTAGTTCTGTGGAGGAAAGTGCATCCCTTGAGGTATCTCAGGGATCTCTTGATTTGTAGTCAAATATTCTACCACTGAGCTATAGATCCTTGAGATGAAT
Source organism: Arachis ipaensis (assembly GCF_000816755.2). Lineage (NCBI taxonomy): Eukaryota > Viridiplantae > Streptophyta > Magnoliopsida > Fabales > Fabaceae > Arachis > Arachis ipaensis. The sequence continues at coordinate 48,794,225 of NC_029785.2, read as the reverse complement.
CTCTCCATCTCCTATGACTTGGAGGTGGAAGCTTTTGTCTTCTCTTTTCTCTTTCTAGAGGTTTCTCTGGCCTTAGGTGCCATCAATGGTTATGGAAAAACAAAAAAGCTATGCTTTTACCACACCAAACTTAGAATATTGCTCGCCCTCGAGCAAAAGAAGAAAGAATAGTAGAAGAAGAAGAAGATATAGAGGTGAGTTGATGGTTTGAATTTGAGTGGGTGGGTGTAGGTGGGTTGTATGATGGTTTTAGGGGAGTAATGGATGTGAGTGGTGAAGGGTTCTTGGGAAAGGGTGATATAGGATTATGAGGAGGTAAGGTGAGTGGAGGTATGTGGGGATCCTGTGGGGTCCACAGATCCTGAGGTGTCAAGGATTTGCATCCCTGCACCAATTAGGCATGTAAAACACCTTTGCATGCAATTCTGGCATTTAAACGCCGAACTGATGCTTGTTCTGGGCGTTCAACGCCCAGATGTAGCATGTTTCTGGCGTTGAACGCCAGCTCCATGCTTGTTTCTGGCGTTCAGCGCCAGCTCCATGCTCTATTCTGGCGTTGAACACCAGCCAGATGCTCCTTACTGGCGTTTAAACGCCAGTAAGTCCTTCCTCCAGGGTGTGATTTTTCTTCTGCTGTTTTTGATTCTGTTTTTAATTTTTGTAATTATTTTGTGACTCCACATGATCATGAACCTAATAAAACATGAAAGAATAATAAAAATAAAAATAAAATTAGATAAATAAAAATTGGGTTGCCTCCTAACAAGCGCTTCTTTAATGTCAATAGCTTGACAGTGGGCTCTCATGGAGCCTCACAGATGTTCAGAGCATTGTTGAGACTTCCCAACACCAAACTTAGAGTTTGGTTATGGCCTCCCAACACCAAACTTAGAGTTTGATTGTGGGGGCTCTGTATGACTCTGTTTTAAGAGAAGCTTACTGTGCCTCTTTTCCATGTTTACAGAAGGATGACCTTGAGTTTTAAACACAAGGGAGTCCTCATTCAATTGAAGGACTAGTTCACCTCTGTTAACATCAATCACAGCTCTTGCTGTGGCTAGGAAGGGTCTTCCAAGGATGATGGATTCATCCTCACCCTTTGAACAGGGGAGGTTCATCTCTCCAAGTCTCATTACCAAATAAATTGGCATTCACCTTCATGATTGCACCAAGGAACTTGGCAACTTGCTCTTCAGTAACATCCTCGTTCTCTTCTGAAGAGGAATACTCATCAGAGCTCATGAAGGGCGTAAGGAGGTTTAATGGAATCTCTATGGTCTCTAGATGAGCATCAGATTCCTTTGGTTCCTCAAAAGGAAACTCCTTATTGATCACTAGACGTCCCAGGAGGTCTTCCTCACTGGGATTCACGTCCTCAACCTCCCTTACAGGTTCGGCCATGGTAATTAATTCAATGGCCTTGTACTCTCCTTTTGGATTCTCTTCTGTATTGCTTGGGAGAGTCCTAGGAGGGGTTTTAGTGATTCTTTTACTCAGTTGGCCTACTTGTGCTTCCAAATTTCTAATGGAGGACCTTGTTTCATTCATGAAACTCACAGTGGCCTTAGTTAGATCAAAGACTAAATTTGCTAAGCTAGATGGATTCTGCTCAGAATTCTGTGTCTGTTGCTGAGTGGATGATGGAAAAGGCTTGCTATTGCTAAACCTGTTTCTTCCACCATTATTAAAGCCTTGTTGAGGCTTTTGTTGATCCTTCCATGAGAGATTTGGGTGATTTCTCCATGAGGGATTATAAGTGTTTCCATAGGGTTCACCCATGTAATTCACCTCTGCTATTGCAGGGTTCTCAGGATCATAAGCCTCTTGAGTACTGTTGGATGCAGCTTGCATTCCATTCAGACTCTGAGAAATCATATTGACTTGCTGAGTCAATATTTTATTCTAAGCCAATATGGCATTCAGAGTATCAATTTTAAGAACTCCCTTCTTCTGAGGTGTCCCATTACTTACAGGATTCCTCTCAGAAGTGTACATAAACTGGTTGTTAGCAACCATGTCAATAAGTTCTTGAGCTTCTGCAGCCGTTTTCTTTAGGTGAATGGATCCACCTGCAGAAGTATCCAATGACATTTTTGATAGCTCAGATAAACCATCATAGAATATATCCAGGATGGTCCATTCTAAAAGCATGTCAGAAGGACACTTTTTGGTCAGTTGCTTGTATCTCTCCCAAGCTTCATAGAGGGATTCACCTTCCCTCTGTCTGAAGGTTTGAACATCCACTCTAAGCTTACTAAGCTTTTGAGGAGGAAAGAACTTGGCTAAGAAAGCCGTGACCAGCTTATCCCAAGAATTCATGCTGTCTTTGGGTTGAGAATCCAACCATATTCTAGCTCTGTCTCTCACAGCAAACGGAAAAAGCATGAGCCTGTAGACTTCAGGATCTACTCCATTAGTCTTAACAGTATCACATATCTGCAAGAATTCAGTTAAGAACTGAAAAGGATCTTCAGATGGAAGTCCATGAAACTTGCAGTTTTGTTGCATCAGAGAAACTAGTTGAGGTTTAAGCTCAAAATTGTTTGCTCCAATGGTAGGGATGGAGATGCTTCTTCCATGTAAATTGGAATTTGGTGCAGTAAAGTCACCAAGCATCTTCCTTACATTATTATTATCTTCGGCTGCCATCTCCTCTTCCTTTTCGAAAATTTCTGTAAGGTTGTCTCTGGATTGTTGTATTTTAACTTCTCTTAGTTTCCTTTTCAGAGTCCTTTCAGGTTCAGGATCTGCTTCAACAAGAGTGTTCTTGTCCTTGCTCCTGCTCATATGAAAAAGAAGGGAACAGAAAATAATAATAGGGATCCTTTTTACCACAATGTAGAGGTTCCCTTGTTGTTAGTAGAAGAAAAAAGGGAATAAGAGTGAAGAAGAATGGATAATCCAAACACAAGGGTGAGGAGAGGAGCAGTGATTTGAGATGAAGAGAAGTGTTAGTAAATGAATAAATAAATAGAAGGAGATGGGGGAGAGAGAATTTCGAAAAATAAATTTTGAAAAAGAGTTAATGATTTTCGAAAATTAAGATAAAATTAAAATTAAAATTAAAAATTGAAACAATTAATTAATTAAAAAGAATTTTTCAAAAAGGGGGAGGTAATTTCGAAAATTAGAGAGGGATAGTTAGTTAGGTAGTTTTGAAAGAGATAAAAAACAAACAAAAAGTTAATTAGTTAGTTGAAACAAATTTTGAAAATTAATTTTTAAAAGATAAGTCCAGGCTTCAACATGCTTCATAAAACACTAGAATTCATTCTTAAAAACTTAGAATAATTTTAGAAAACAAATGAGAAATTTTTTTTTGAAAGATTTTTGAAAAATTTTTGAAAATAAAACAAAAAGAAAATTACCTAATCTGAGCAACAAGATGAACCGTCAGTTGTCCAAACTCGAACAATCCCCGGCAACGGTGCCAAAAACTTGGTGCACGAAATTGTGATCCCTGGTAATGGCTCCAAAAACTTGGTGCTCTAATCTTAATTCATAATTTGTCACAACTTCGATACAACTAACCAGCAGGTGCACTGGGTCGTCCAAGTAATAAAACCTTACGTGAGTAAGGGTCGATCCCACGGAGATTGTTG
>NC_029785.2:48752823-48790548 GCF_000816755.2 Arachis ipaensis | reverse complement strand
AGCCCACTTGGTGTGTGCTTGGGCTGAGCATGAAGTTTACACGTGCAGAGGCTTCTTTTGGAGTTGAATGCCAAGTTGTAACATGTTTTTGGCGTTCAACTCTGGTTCGTGACGTGTTTCTGGCGTTTAACTCCAGACTACAGCATAGAACTGGCGTTCAACGCCCTTTTGCGTCGTCTAAACTCGGGAAAAGTATGGACTATTATATATTGCTGGAAAGTCCTTGATGTCTACTTTCCAACGCCATTGAGAGCGCGCCATTTGAAGTTCTGTAGCTCCAGAAAATCCACTTTGAGTGCAGGGAGGTCAGAATCCAACAGCATCAGCAGTCCTTCTTCAACCTCTGAATCTGATTTTTGCTCAAGTCCTTCAATTTCAGCCAAAAAATACCTGAAATCACAGAAAAACACACAAACTCATAGTAAAGTCCAGAAATGTGAATTTAACATAAAAACTAATAAAAACATCCCTAAAAGTAACTAGATCTTACTAAAAATATACTAAAAATAATGCCAAAAAGCGTATAAATTATTCGCTCATCAATAGCAGTAACCCTTATTTCAGATATAATGCTCGTGAGTCTTTTGGAGTCTGATACTTTATGATAACAAGATTTATGCGATTCGAAAAATTCCACTTCTCAAAGTCCAGTTTTACTGTTTGAGACTTTATCCATAGAGAGAAGGGTTTATTTAATCCTTAATGGAAAGTCTAGATATATATATATTGACAAAGTTAACCTTAAAACCAAACAATATGTTCACTTAAATTACATATTATATGGATAAAATTTATTTAATAATGGTCCCATCATAAATACCCAACACAATATTAATATTTAGTCTTTGGACAGGAATATTAATTAGTAAGTGGTATTTTTTTAATACAATAGTCAAACATCAATAATAAATCTTGTCAAATAATAAGTCTATCTTTGGACAAACTTATTGTTCACATGAAATCGGATAAATATCACATGTCTATTACCACAAATGCGCATGTAATTTGGCCGAGTACATAATTTTTTTTGGACCGATCCGTACCCGCATAAATTACGTACACATAAATTCATTTAGTTCGGCTTACCAATTTTTCTCAACAAAACTTTGTCAAACAATAAGCCCATTTTTGGATTGACTCATTGTTTACATGAAAATTTGAGAATTATCCATATTTATTACTGCATATATTTTCTATCAATTAGCCAATTACCAACCTTCCTTTGAGCCGATTAGTGATTGCATAATTAAGTAGAAAATAAACATACGGTTCAATATTTATTATTTGGCCAAATAATAAACTCCCTTTGGCCGATTATTGTTCGCATAAATAATAACCATTACTTTATTCTTAATTAGTTACCCAAACATATATTTACCATTAATATGTGTATGTAATCGGCCAAATATAGACATTCTTATGGACTGACTAATATTTACATAAATTACATATCACCATATTCCTAATATATTAAATAAATTAATTTTCACAAAAGGAGCTACTTTGACAGATCAATTTATTCAAAAATCAAATATTTATAAAATAAATGGTATAATAATCCAAATTTTTACTAATTTTCTTATATAACAATAACAAAAATAATTAAATCGCAAAAGAAATTAAATCTCAATTGTGTCTTTTCAGACTTAAAAAAAAACATGATTATAATTGTGCAATAAATTCATGTGTTAAAAAAATTCTTGATCTGTTAAGATTAGAATCAATCATTATAATTCAATTCACACAAATCATGGCAAAAGATAAAAAAAGTCCAAATCCATGAAAATATATATAGATTAAAATAAAGTGAAACATGATCTCAATAATAAATCCTTATAAAATGGTAATAAAAAAAATAAACAAACAAATAACCTTTTCTTTCTTTAAAAAATTGAATTCATATTCATAGATTAAATCATAGAGCATACAAAAAAATTTATGATAAATATGTTAAATTTATGAATGTGCAGCGTCCATGATCAAAAAATTAATTAAATTCTTTTAATTTTATGAATTAACGTTATTGTTGCTCCAATATTTGAATCAAGACACAGATAAAGAAAAAAATGGTATACACATATATAAAAGAATGCAACATATTTTTATCTTAATATACTTTGTTTACTCTTTATGTACTCTTCATGTACTCGTTGTGTACTCTTTTTGTACTTTTTATGTACTTTTTATGTATTCTTTCAGTTTTATTAATATGTATTACACAATCCAAAAGTAGCACATATTTGAATCTAATTTCACAAACTCAAATTAAGATTTAAATTTAAATAAAATAAATTTATAATTTCTTAATGATTTAATTATAGATGACTCTAATACCACTTGGAATATTCTCAAAAGAGGAGTGCTATGGGGCCAGCAACTTTTGTGATTTATAGTCATCAAGTAGCCATCAATCATGTTTTTAATGGTGTGAGATTTCATCCAATGGTGTGGGATTACTCACTCTTCTTTTGTTGGTTACATACTGGTCATAATTTAATAAAGTTGCTGGCCCCTAGACTTTTTCTTCTCAAAATTCCTTAATCCCAAGATTATAAATGTTAAATTATTAAGAAAGAAAATACTTGAATACGGAAACATACTTGAATTCATAAGTATGATTGGAAGAATTTGGTTATTTGATCTTTCTCAACCAAAATCTTCTGTATCCTAATAGGGCTGAATTGTGACTCTTCTGTGAAAAGAGCGACAAAGGCAGATTTGGTATATTAGGGATCGAAACCTGAAGCCACTATTTATAGTTGAGCATGACACACATTAAAACTTAAATCCCAAATAAAAGAGTTTCTAAAGTCCAAAATATGATATTTGGTTTTATTCTCATTTAATTCTAAATCAAAAGTAATTATGACTTATTCAATTTAGTATTTATAAAAATAAATGAGGTCACCGTTATATAAGTTATTTAATTTGAAATAGCATAATTTGTTATTATAATCAATATATATATTACCCACAAATAAATTAAGAAATTAATAAATTTTCTAACAATTCAGCCAAAGAAAATATTTGCAATCACTTGCAGAGTAAACTACCCTTTTTACCTATAAAAGTTGAAAATGCTGACATATTTACCTATAAAAGAAAAAATTACCATTTGTACATATAAAAATTGACTTTTACAAGCAAAATTATCCAAACCCTAAAAAATTAAATAAAATTCCTCAACTACCCTTCTCTTCACCACTACTACCATCGTCTCTCCTCAACCGTCACCCTAACTGTAACACCCTAATATTCAAATCTTTATGCTCGAGTCATATGTCAATGATATTACGGTGGTACGACCCTCAAGGTGGATTTTTATTACATAATTATAAGTATAATTGGAAGGATTATTAGTCGAGAAGCCTGAAAAGAGTAAAAATAAAATCGCGAAAACGAATCACTCAAGCATCAACAACTAAAAGATAAAGCGTGAAGTCAAAAACGATATAAAGATAAAGGCATGAAGGAGAATAAGAGAAGGACAGTATATAGATATATAATATAAGTAAATAGCCATTATTCACGACCCGCGAAGTTTAGGCTGGCTAGGGTACAGTATGAAAGTAGTTGACAACAGTATCTCCTAATCTCTCCCAAAAGAAACATAAGAGCCTCTATAGGCAAGTTCAGAAGAGTTCAATACATAATAAAGCTTTTCAAAATAAAGGTGGAGAGATTCTAAGCAAATATAAAGTAGAGAATATAAAGATCTTCGCCATCTCTCAGATGAACCACAGCTCACTTCTGAGCACCTGGACCTGTATCTGAAAAACAAGAGATATATACGGAATGAGAACCTCCGACCCATGGGTTTCCAGTACGGTAAAAGTGACAAATAAATACAATGCATTGCAATAAAAACTCACTAAGCATCCTAAACTTCCTTTCACCAAATATTCATCCTATGGTCTCGCTAATCCATAAACACGCAACTGTCATAAGGGAATGATAAATCTAATTTATATTCCTCATGCTTCCCAACTTTCTGACTCTCCAACAACACAGGATTAGAATCATAAGCCAAAACATCACCAGTTATTTTTTCTCAGCAATTCTATATCAACACTTCATACTCTCACTTGGAGCAAGTGAAATCACTTTACTGCGTCTACCCAGGGAACTCATATGATCTCATTATCAACTTGGAGCAAGTGAAATCACTTCACTGCATCTACCCAGGGAACTCAATTTATCTCATTCAATAATCATCATTTTAAATTAATCATATCATTATTCCATTTCAACAAGAATAGCCCTCAGCGTCAATCGACATCAGCGTGAGGGACCTCTCAGTTGTACAAACACAATCAATACAGACAAGTAATACACAATTAAGGTACAAGTAGAATAGATAGCATATATGATATAGCAATCCAAACAAATAGGCAAACCTAAACAATTCAAGCATATGCAAATGATGTATGCCTGTCCTATGGCTGATGAGTCTTATCTGTCGGTTATAAAGCCAACCCGACAAGTCCTGATAGCTAACCATTAGACTGTCCCTATTTAATTTATTATTTAATTAATTATGGTTTGACCGGATTTTACATTCTACCCACCTAACAGAAATTTTTGCCCTCAAAAATTCGCTATCAATTCTTCACATAAGAAGACTCATATTCAACCGACCTCTTACCATTCTTTAACTATTCTTCAACATCAATTCTAGCACTCCATTCCTGATTCCAACTAAAGCTATATCTATCTGTTATACTTTTAGCTTCTTATATGCTTCTCTCAATAACAAACCCAATGTTATGTTCTTCTTACCCTTCATAAAACCTTTAAGTTAAAACTACCGATTGATATCATAACTTAAGATTTCTAAAAACTTCATGTTTTTTCAGAATTCTGGCAGAATCTCCCCTATAACTTTAGGTTCACCGCCCTTCACGGTTTCCCTAAAACCAATCTCATTACAACATCAGCATTTCAATTTAATGTTTACCAAATTTGTCTTTGAATCCAATCATTATACATTTCAATCTAAATCCAAGGTCATCATGATCATATCGTGATACTTATCTCTCAAACATGACGATTGGTACTCACTTATCGCCTAATTCTAATTACACACGGACAATCATTTTCGTATCCACCCCGGAATCAGTCAAAGTTCACAGCCACATTCAATTCAAGTACCTGAGAATCATTACTCGCATTAACCCACTAGATCCTTCAAGTATTTCAAATTAAGACATTCTAGTCAACTTTACACCTCCTATGCGTAACTATCCTGTGTTACTGCATCCGCTGTGCTACTCTGATTTCTCGTCTAGTGCTAATCCTATCACTTATTTCCTCAAGTACTAAGCCACAACATAGCATGACCGACATTCACTAGATTTCTATCTATGATAGTCAAAAATCAAATACCAAATTATTCGTACTTTTAATGCGTTGTTACCAATCTTTCACTTACCTTTTCCCGAACCGTCGGATCTAGCGGTATCCCCCGTCGTCATGGTGAACACACGACCCGGCTGTTGGGCCTTAGTAGCATTCCGAGTGGCCTTCTCAAGATAGTTCCAAGACATGTGTCCAGCTCCTCTACAACTATAGCAAAGTCCCAATCCAGATCGACACGGAGTTCCCGGATGATAGCTTCCACACCGCCTGTAAGTCATCTCATTCTGAGGTTGCTTTCCATACCTCCTCCCTTGATGATTGTTGTTGTTGTTCCTTCGGGAGTTGTCTTGGGCTTGTTGGGGCTGTGGGCTATAACCTGCTCTCTTAAAATCTTGACCCCTTGGAGCAAAGTCCCTTCCTCAATTCTATTGAAAAGGTCCCCTATGACTTTCTCTCTCTGCAGCCACCTTTTTCACACACTCTTCAGCAACCCTGCTCTTATTCACCAACTCTGAGAAAGTTCTGATCTCCATTGGTCCCACTGAACTTAAGATATTGCTCTGGAGCCCTCCTTCATACTTAATGCACTTCCATTCCTTGAAGTCTCCTGGAGCTCCCTGACACATGCGGGAAAACCTGAATAGCTCCTCAAATTTGTCTATATACTCAGACACGGACATAGCACCCTGCTCCAATTGCAGTAACTTCAAGTCCTTGGCCGTCCTAGCAGAATTCGGAAAGTACTTCTTATAGAACTCCACCTGGAAGGCATCCCAAGTGATAGGGTCATCACCTTGATGCAGAAGACGTCGGGTTCCCTGCCACCAATGCGATGCTTTCCCAGTGAGCAGATAGGTACCAAATTCAACACACTGCTCTTCAGGTACCAACTATGCTTGCAATGCTCGCTCCATAGCCTAAAACCAGGTATCGGCTTCAGTCAGATTGGTAGTTCCCTTGAACTTGGGTGGATTAATCTTTAAGAAAGTTGCTAGTGTCATCGGGCCCTGAGCTCCACCATCGCCATTGCCATTATTGTTTAGTTGTTGCCCAAGAGCCGCTGCAGTGGCCTGCATAGCAGCAGCCATGTTCTCCAACGCCGTCATAAAGTATACCGGGTCATTTGAATTGATTCCCGGTCCCTGAGCACTAGTACGACCTCGACCGCATCCACGAGGCGCCATTTGGTTCCTGTTCACACAAAACAAGTGATATCAAGGTGATCAGTCTCAATATCTCAAGTCAAGTGCTTCAATTTACCAGAGGTGCATTCATGAACTTCATGCTAGACGTATCAGTTAGATACCCTAACCAGCACAGGCACAGACTCAGAGTATGCATTGAAGCATAAGCAGTTCCATCCCTCAGGCTCACGAGGACGAACTGCTCTGATATCATAATGTAATACCCTAATATTCAAATCCTTATGCTCGAGTCATAAGTCAATGATATTACGGTGGTACGACCCTCAAGGTGGATTTTTATTACATAATTATAAGTATAATTGGAAGGAGTATTAGTCGAGAAGCCTGAAAAGAGTAAAAATAAAATCGCGAAGATGTATCACTCAAGCATCGACAACTAAAAGATAAAGCGTGAAGTCGAAAGTGATATACAGATAAAGGCATGAAGGAGAATAAGAGAAGGACAGTATATAGATATATAACATAAGAAAATAGCCACTAGTCGCGACCCGCGAAGTTTAGGCCGGCTAGGGTACAGTATGAAAGTAGTTGACAGCAGTATCTCCTAATCTCTCCGAAAAGAAACATAAGAGCCTCTATAGGCAAGTTCAGAAGAGATCAATACATAATAAAGCTTTTCAAAATAAAGGTGGAGAGATTCTAAGAAAATATAAAGTAGAGAATATAAAGATCTTCGCCATCTCTTAGATGAACCACAGCTCACTTCTGAGCACCTGGACCTGTATCTGAAAAACAAGAGATATATACAGAATGAGAACCCCTGACCCATGGGTTCCCAGTACGGTAAAAGTGCCAAATAAATACAATGCATTTCAATAAAAACTCACTAAGTATCCTAAACTTCATTTCACCAAATATTCATCCTATGGTGTCGCTAATCCATAAACAGGCAACTGTCAAAAGGGAATGCTAAATCTAATTTATATTCCTCATGCTTCCCAACTTTCTGACTCTCCAAAAGCACATGATCAGAATCATAAGCCAAAACGTCACCAGTTATTTTTGTCTCAGCAATTCTATATCAACACTTCATACTCTCACCTGGAGCAAGTGAAATCACTTCACTACGTCTACCCAGGAAACTCATATGATCTCATTATCAACTTGGAGCAAGTGAAATCACTTCACTGCATCTACCCAGGGAACTCAATTTATCTTATTCAATAATCATCATTTTAAGTTAATCATATCATTATTCCATTTCAACAAGAACAGCCCTCAGCGTTAACCGACACCAGCATAAGGGACCTCTCAGTTGTACAAACACAATCAATACAGACAAGTAATACACAATTAAGGTACAAGTAGAACAGATAGCATATAGTCAGGTAACATAGCATATATGATATAGCAATCCAAACAAATAGACAAACCCAAACAAACAAAAATATGCAAATGATGTATGTTTGTCCTATGGCTGATGAGTCTCATCTGTCGGTTATAAAGTCAACCCGACAAGTCCTGATAGCTACCCATTGGGCTGTTCCTATTTAATTTATTATTTAATTAATTACTATTTGATCGGGTTTTACACTAACCCCTTCGCCGCACACTTCCCTATCGGTGTCGGTCGCGACTCAACAGCACCTGCACCACCATCACCAGCATAATCATCTAACTCAAGCTCAACCTCTGGATCTAAGGATATTGCGAGCAGTGTGAATGATCCGTTGGGATGGATAAACCATCACTACCGTTAACTTCATCATCCTCGCCATCTTCCATCACCGACAAACTTAATTGTCTGGCCTCAGAATTCAAAACCCTAACGGAATTCATAGAGTGCGTGAAGAGACTTCTGTATTACGCATCTTTGCTCCACTATTCGACGATTCGGATAGGATTTAGAGAAGCGGATTCGGATATGCACACACACTCAAAAGCTGCGACTTTTTCAAGGGTTGATCGAAAAATGGTGTTTGAAAACAACCTAGTTGAGTCCTTCTTCAATTACATTTAGGTTGTGAAGGAATCGTTATCCCCTTTGGGGGTATTCAGAAAGTTGCAAAGGATCTTGAGCATTGCTTCCTGTCTGGGCAAAAGAATAAGGGCACGAAAGGTGTTTGTTTAATTGTCCAGGTGAAACAAGGTGGTGAATTTCATATCTGCGATGTGAAGAAGAAGAGAGGGTTGTCAATGAAGGTTCCCTTAAAGGTTCCTTTGAAGGCTTTCTTGGGTATTTTCTCACAGAACTCAATGAGTGGTAATGGGAATGCGAATGCGAATGTGAATGGTGATGAGGTGGATAAGAAGGGTGATGGGTCTTCTTCTTGCACCAATTACTTGAAGTTTCCAGTGACTTAGTCTTTGCTGATTAATGATTTCCTTCCAGCTCTCCCAGCTCCTTTCAAAGCTGGTGGAAAAGGAGGCAACGGGGTTGGAGTTTCGGAAGAGGTGGAAAGTGAGGGTGAAGCGGAGCCTGCGATTGAGATCGGAGTCAAAGAGGTGGAGGGAGGAGGAAGGGTGGTGATGGCAGTGGTGATGATGATAATGGCAGCAGTGATGGTGGTAGTTGGGAAAAAAAGTGGTGGCAAAATTCGGGATTGGAGTAGTTGAGAACATTGAGAGAAAAAGAGAGAGGGGCGAAGAGACTATGGTAGTAGTGGTGGAGAGAATGGTAGTTTAGAAATTTTATTTAACTTTTTAGGGTTTGGATAATTTTGCTTGTAAAAGTCATTTTTTATGGATATAAATAGTAATTTCTGTCTTCTATGAATAAATATGTTAACGTTTTTAACTTTTATGAGTAGAAATAATAGTTTACTCTTGCTTGTATATAAGAAAAAATAACACTGATAATTTTTACTTTTCAAGGAAGATAACAGATGAACCATCTCTAAGGTTCGTCAATGTACCAAATTCTAGCAATGCCACATCCATTCTATGGAGACATCTTATGTCAAGATTTTGCTCGTGCTTCTTTTCAAACTTGAAGCAACAGTGTATTTATTCCTGTTCGATGTAGGAGAGTTAAACTTGTGCCTTGACATTCCGTTAGGTTGGAGGGAAATCTCAGGATCAAGGTTTCGATTTGGGGGAAGATTGTAGGTTTAAAGTTCGATTTGGAGCAAATTATTTAAGAAATTTTTTTGTCAAGGTTCTTTATAACGGTAAAATCTAGGCAATATAAACCAACTGCCACGTAGGATAATTACCAACGGTGAATGAGTGTTTAACATTTGAGCACATATGTCAAACGGAGACCATCTTTTGTTGATATTTGTTTACTCAATAAAAATAATCCCCAATAAAAAAAAAAGAAACGTTGTCGTTTGGGGTATTCATTGTTTCGTTTGGGCCTCCCACGTCAAATCGGACCACACTAACCAGCCTAATCAGCCACATCGCCATGGGCCATCTTAACCAGCCACCACCAAAATCTACCGCCGCCACATCGCCACCACAGCCTTTCTTACTCCGCCTCGACGCCGCCGTCTCCCTCCACGTCCACAACCTCACAAAACCCTTCGCCCCACGCCTACTTCTCCGCTTCCTCGAGCTCCTCGCCGACTTCCGCTTCTTCTTCCCCGTCTCCGTCGCACTCCTCCTTGCCTGTCCTTACTCCTCCCCTCTCCGCCGCCACCTCTTCCTCCCCCTCGCTCTCTGCTCCCTCCTTGACCTCATCTTCATCGCTCTCCTCAAACTCATCGTGCGCAGATCCCGCCCGACCTACTCCCACCACGGCGACTACAACGCCGTCGTTCCCGTCGACCATTTCTCCTTCCCCAGCGGCCACTCCTCCAGGGTCTTCTTCGTCGCCTCTATCTTCTCGTTCTCCAAACTCCGCATGGTTGATGCTATCGCCGATCTTCACCATCCACGCCTCTTCATGATTATCGACAATTGGTTCGGCGGCGAAGTGGTCTTCGCCATTAACGCCGTTGTAACCGCCGTTTGGGCCTGGGCTTCAGCCACCGCCCTTTCTAGGATCGCTCTCGGGAGGCACTATGTTCTGGACGTCTTCTTCGGGGCTTGCTTCGGCGTGCTAGAAGCTTTGTTCACATTGCGATTCCTCGAGATTCAAACGTGGATTTGAGGTAAGAAAATGTTCAAATTCGAAACTGCTGCGACTGAATGGAACCAGTTATCGTTAGGGAAATCGATTAACAATGCTGCATTTTCCATTTTATTATTTAGATATTTATTTTTCTTTGACATGAGTTGGAGATTTTACTTGAGGAACAAGGTTAGAATCCTTTGAACTAATTAAGCGAGAGTGTGACTGTGATTAATCGAATTCATTTTTGTTTATTAGATTCTGCTCTCTCTATTTGGTTGCAGTGAATAGTGTATGGTTTATCTACAATGCGCTAGATAACGTGTCAATGCCCATTCTCTTTAGGAAATTGCTAGTTGAAGAGACACACTGAGAGAGAGGGAGGTACTTGGTGCTGATCGGAAAGAAACAAGGCCGATATTTTTTGTTTCCTGACAAGTGAAAATTGCTTTGCCAAAATGGTTGTAACTATAATTGTTTGTATGAAAAATTATTCTTTTTCTGTAGTATGATACTCAAGGGCTTCTTATTGTTTATTCCAGATGTCTAGAACCTTTTTCTATCGAGCAATGCAACACAACTAGAAAGGCCTAATCCAAAATTTTTTTCGAAAATCATGGTGCTGGCTGGATGATGTGATTTTGGTTGAGCAAACATTTCTAGTATAGTGTGTGCGTGTTTTTTTCTTCTTTTTCTTTTCTTTTTCTTTTTTATGTATGCAGTAAATGAGTCATTCATTGAAAATATCTAGATATACCATTCTTTAGGATGCTGTTGTTACTAATTATCCGTTTCATGAACGTATTTTTATTTTTCCCGTTTTCAACAAAGGGAAAATAAAATCAGCTACATGTGTTGTTTAAGTAATTTTCAATGTATATTTTGTATTTTAATATGTATTCTATACAGATGAATGATTTGATAGCTGATTTTTTGTCTACACATAGCATGGTGGTTGATTTTTTTTACTTCTCCTCTGTTCACCTCAATTTATTTTATTTCCTTATAATCTAGAGTGAGCATCCATACAATTCTGATCATCTTATGTACTTGTACAATCCATTTTATTTTGTCCATATGTTTCAGCCTGGGGATGCGTTTCTTTCTTTTCAGAATTCACATGGCATAGCCAAATAATATAATTAATCGGAACAAACGATGGGGAATGGGACTACATTTTAATGTCTATTTCAATTTTCAAATGTTGTATGGCCTTTGTCCCAATTATGAGCCAGCAGAGTTGTGTGAGAGAAAATTGAGTACATTTGGAAGCAATAAATGGGAAGGAGAAACCAAGGGTTACTAAATTAAGTGTTTTGGTAATGTATTATGAATAGGATCATTTGTCATAGGAAAGTGAAAGAGTTAAATGATAAAACATTATTAACATATTTATTCTTGAATTGGTGATTGATATTCTTCATGATTACGGTTTTTCTATTGTGTATAAAACTTATTTCAGATGTTAATGATTAGGAAGATTCTTCTTGTTTGTTAATCATGGAGAATTAAGGATGAGGTTCATGGAGAAGGTTGTTAACCAACTCTTTACGTGCATTTTTTTCCCCCTTCTTTTTATTTTCACTTTTCAGATATTTGCATATGAGCCAGGCTTCACATGAAGCATTTAGTCATTGACACTAACTCTGACATATACCAAATTATTAAAGCTTTAGGACATTGATATGACATACACACATGATAGATACATACATATACTAAAAGTTTTAACGAAATAGCTTCAAAACTGGTAATCTTCTTGTGTATAATATTTAAGACTTACCATTTATAAATTTCAAATTATCAAGATTGATATTTCTATGCCTCTTTCCGTAAGTCTTGTGTCAATACATGTTATTTTTGTGCCTCTACCAGAAAAGCATGTGCAAGCACATGTCTAGTAGAACTAGCCATAACAAAATGGAAATCAATTAGATTGATCATCTAAAGTTTTATCTTCTACATTGACAATGAGTGTAGTCTCCAAAAATAGATTATACTGGTTTGATGTTGGATACTGGGTTACGTGTTTTAATATTTGAGCTGGTCTATCAAAATAAAAAAAAAAAAATAAGGAAAATAAAAAACATGTCCATGTTATGTCTCCCATGTGTCCGAGCAGTGTTCTATTCGAAAAACAAATAAAAAATATATTTTTATTGGACACATGTATGCTAGTAAGCTGGCACTGCCATGCTGCTTTACATTGACAACTGTGAAGGTTAGCCATCCTCCCTGCCCCCTGCCCCCTGCTTATCATAGTTTTGTCTGTACTATTTAACCATTAGATCTCTCTCCTTCCCCCTCTGTGGGGCTTAAAATGAAAGCAATGGAATGATTAGTTCTAAGTGGAAAAATTTGGCTAAATTTAACATGCTTGGTTGAACTTCTATTAGATTGATAATGATGGAGTCTGATGGTTGTACGCCTCTTAACTTCTAATGATTTAGGTTCACATGGAGTACATTGAACTTGTGCCTGCCTGGACTGAGAGAATGGATTCTTCCTAATTTGTTTTCAGCGGGTAATGAAGCCCTGAATCCTGGATATTTTAGTGCATTTGCATCTTGGTTATCACACTCATAATTTGGAGGCCTTAGTGGCTAACATTTTGTAAATACATGGTCTGAGATTCTTCATCATTCATTCCTCAACTACTATTGCTTCAGTTCTGTATTTTTGTAATATATCCCCTACCATTTAACTTTCTGCCGTTCTCTACTCTTCCTTAATTCCAAAATAATTAATCTAGACATGTGATACATCCCATTCATGGTATAACAGATCCTAGTATCATTGTTTTGCAGCTTTTTGTCTCAAGTTCCCTTCAATCTATAGGATGCATATATGCAATTTGTTTCTGCAGTGTGCAAATTTGCAGCCTCTGTCAGAGGTTTTTTATTTTTGCAGAGGTCCTGACGCATAGACAATTGGTTCTATATTAGCATCTGAACAGTGAATACTTCAAACATGTGATCCTCTCTGACAATTACTGCCAGGATCTTGAGTTCGTTTATGTTTAGTCTATATCTCAGATTACCACTTTCTCTGTTTGAATTCTGATATATAGTTATCATCAAGATTCATGAGAACAATATAATAATATGATATTTAAAAGTTAGCATATGCCCAAACGTCACCCTCTCAATTTATTGAATTGGATCAAACAAAAGGGGTGCTTCTATGATTGGATTTGAGGGACCGTGTGTTTGTCTGATGTGTCTGGTGCTGATTGTAAAATTGAATCAAGACCATCATCAAATTGAAGGATAAAAAGGTTGTTAGGTGGGTTCGCTTCTTTAGCATGTGCACTCTTACCGTGTGTGGTGCTTTTATTTTGATTAGATGTTATTGGTTGATTGATTGATTGCTGATTGGCTTTACTTTAAAAATTTTTGTATGGCATTAGCATTCATATCATAAACTTTCTAAATTAGCGCCAGACGTTGGTGGTTGTTATTGCTGTGCTGGCGTCTTCATCGCTATTGTTATTGATATATGCTTATATGGAATACGTGGAACACACCAAAAGATGAGTGAAAACAAGTCATTATTTTCGGTTTCATATCATTGACATGACATGTGGGGACTAATTCGTATTAACTCAAACTCCAAGAGAATTTTGAGCATATAAATTTGGAGGGGGCATGCATCCAGCTTCATGTTAGTCCACTTAACAGTGACAACTTCTCCTGTTTTTAATGTCTCTTTCTTCATGCTTTTTACTGAAAAATAATTGCATCAACATTAGAGCTCGAGGTTCATTTACCATGTAGAATTTTTTTTTTTCTGTACCCGCATCGTTTTGCATATATAATAGACTCGCCTCTTTATCATTTGATGGAGTGTGAGACTTAATTGATTTTGGTCTCGTAATTAAATGGAGAATGAATCAATGTAATTGAAAGAAGCATATAACAATTTTTTTTTCTGTGAAATCGTGAATAATAAATTATCTTGGATATTTTAAGGGGGATGGAGTCCATCCGAAAAATTGAGGGGCCTACCAGGTACATGGAGGCACTGCAGGCCTGCCTGGTATGTTAATAATACTCCTAACTCCTAAGTTACTGCTGTGAGGATTTGGAGTGGTTGGGAGTTGGAACTACGTATTTTGTGGGACACCTGCATTTTCTATTTTTGATATTCTCCCGCATGATTGTTTCCTTAGTAACGGTGGATCTGGCTCTCTGTATTAAACAATTTTCCCTTATTTAACTTTCTAGACGTTTCCCTTTCTAAGAGCAGTGATTCATAAGACTTGAAGTTGGACATTGTCAAATGCCTTGTTTTGTTCTTCGCCAGGAGTTATAAGCAAAAAATAAATTCAAATTGCTTCTCGGCAAAGAAAAAAAAAAATGCTCAGGATTATATTACAATTAGATGCTTTATTGATATAAATCATTGAATTTTAATATAAGTTAAATTTGCTTATTTTTTACTCACTCAATAGTCATTATGAGAAAGTTTAGGGGACAACACTTTTATTAAAATTTGTCCAGCATTTAGCTAGTAAAAGAAAAAGAGTAATTTTCTACTATTAAATGAAATATCACACTATTAAAAATATTATTAATGGCTAATTGATGGCTATAACTCACAAAATCTGTTGGTCTCCTAGCACTCCTCTAATTATTATTTCTGTCAAATATTTGATTATATTTTTGTAAACAGTGTAACTTGCATTTTAATTAATTATTTTGATACTTATGATTTTGTAATATTCTCTCCATTTTAAAATAATTGTTTTGGTTTTTTTACACATTAAAAAACTAACGTAATTAGATGTAAAATAGGTTTAGATATATTAATTTTTTTGAATGTATTAAAAAAAGTCAAAAAATTATATGGAAGCGGAGTACAAAAAAGAAAAGGGAATTATCCTTTTTGGCGAGAAATTTCAACTCTATATAAACAAAATTTTAGGATTTGGGCATTATCCCACGGAATCCATGTTTTACGGTTCTAATATTAGTTTTTTTTTTAATGAGTACTTTTGTCAATATTTATAAAGTTTTTGGTACAAATAGTTATTTTTTTTATTTATTACAATGTTAAGGGAACTAGTATGCAGTGGTGGCAGCAAAAACAATGATCTTATAGCCCCTTAAAAATATGTCTTCATAACTGAGGGTTGTTAGAGATATAATGATATACATGTCTCTCCTAATAATCAGTTTAAATTATAGAGAGATGTGATTTTACTTGTTTGTTTTTTAACTTTACTTTGAAAAAATTTAAACATTTTAAATGATTCAGATTTATATTTCATAAGATATAAAAAATCATATCTAGACATATGATCAATTGAAGGTGATAAAATAAGAATATCCTTCTTGACTTAAGTTTTTATAAGTCTATAAATATCTGTATGTATCAATTTCAATAATTTTATAGTTCTTTCTCCATGTCCAACAAATAGAATTTTTGTCATTTTTTCTTTGAGACTAAATTTCACAAGTTGAATATGATTTATAATTATATTTTTTAAGATAACCTTTTTTGTAGATCCTTTTCTCCCTTATATGACAAACCTACAATGACAAAGGTATGATTCACTTATTTGATTATCCCTTTCTCTTTTGAGAGTAGAAACATGCATATGAGAATTACTATCCAAATTAGAGAAAGATATAAATGTCATATTGAATATAATCATTTACATTTAACTCATTACCAAAATAAATAGAATAAATATCATTTTTAATATTAAAATGAAACCCACTCTTGTCTGACAAAGAAATAGAAATAACGTTTAATTTGCAAAAAAAAATTGAAAACATAATGACAATTCTCTAATACTGGTGTCTTGCTTGTAAGCATTACTAAAGAAACTGATCCTAAAGTTGTAGTAGCAACATTTGATCTGTTTTCAATCTGAAAATAAATTTCTCCTTTTTTTTAACCACCTACTTACTTGTAGTCCCTTAATTATGGTCACCTCCATATGTAATACTTATTTCGAAAAATTAATTGTAGCTAAAGAAAATCATGAATATAGTTTTCAAGCGTGTCTCATCTTCCTTGATTTTTAGAAAAACAAGGTACTTCTTACAATTTTTTTTTCAATTACCATTATCTTTTGAATAAAAACATTCAACATCATTTTAGTTAGCTTTTTCTTCTTTGTCCTTGAGTTTTGTCACAACACCTTTAGGTGTAATGGGTTTCTTTTTGAGATTATGCTTTCCATTTTTTTTTCTTTTCACTTTCTTTTCTTCTTAGAAGAGTTGTCAACTATTATAACAACTCTTTTATTTTTCTTAGATGCAATTTGATTCTCATAATCAATTAACATGTTGAGCATCTTATGTAGATCATAACTTACTTGAATTATATTAAGACTAACAATGAATATTGAAATAGTTTTTGGAAGAGACTGCAATATCAAATCTTATTTTTTTGTCCAACATGCATCCCAACTTCTTAAGTTATTCAATAAGATCAATCGTCTTAAGGACATGAGGTTCAACAGGAAAGTCCACAAAGCCAAGGTGGATCTAAAAGCCTTTGACAATTGATATCAAGCTATCTTGCTTTCTGCACCATACATATTTTTAAGATATTCAACCATAGTTGGCGGATCTATATCTTGTTGCTGCCTCTGAAGATCAAAACTCATAGATGTCAAAATGATACATTTGGTAATAAGGCAATCTTTCTTATACTTTTCACAAGCCTTGTTTGTCTCATTATCAACACTTTCATCCTCTTTAGGAACTAAATGCGTCATGGTAGACTTATTAAATTTATCAACAAACCTTTCATCCATGAAATTATTCTCAAGTTGTGATACCAATCATCATAATTGTCTCTATCCAATTTGTTGTTTTTAAGTATGCCACGCAATAATAGAACGGGTATGTTATTCATGGACCTATTAGAAGGAAAAATATGAGTACGTATCTACAATTATAAATAACAATATAACACTTTTCACTATAAATATTATTATAGCAAGTTAGAAATATTTTTTCGTTAAACTAAATACAAAAATATTAAAAATTATGAATGAGTATCTTTGTTGTCAAGTCATTACCCTATTAGGAGTGTTCACTGTAACACCCTAATATTCCAATTCTTATGCTCGATATAACACCCTACCACACAGAGTCTTATGCTTAAGTCATAAAATGGAGGTGGTGAGGTATTACGACCTCTAAAAGTAAAATCTTATATATAATATAGTTAAAAGAAGTTTTATCTAGGAGCCTTTGAAGGAAAGTTAAGACAAAAGCATTAAACAAAAAAGGCACAGTACTCTCGTAAACGTTAACATAATCGAAGCAAGATAAGAGTAAACTAAGCATGAATATATATACAAGAGAGTTCCAAGATATAGATAACAAAACTTCTAACCCGGCTCGCGAAATTAAAATCGGACAGAGCATATAAACATATCTACATATATACATGAGAATCCCAAAAAGACCCAAAATACTATTTACAAAACCTGTTTCTCCAAATCAACCTCTAAGAGGGATAAAAAATAATATATACAATGAAGATATAAAGTATATATATCTCAAAAACCAAAATAGAATCCCCAAAAGGCTAAAATCCTATATATAGTTAAAAGAAGTTTTATCTAGGAGCCTTTGAAGGAAAGTTAAGACAAAAGCATTAAACAAAAAAGGCGCAGTACTCTCGTAAACGTTAACATAACCGAAGCAAGATAAGAGTAAACTAAGCATGAATATATATACAAGAGAGTTCCAAGATATAGATAACAAAACTTCTAAGCCGGCTCGCGAAATTAAAATCGGACAGAGCATATAAACATATCTACATATATACATGAGAATCCCAAAAAGACCCAAAATACTATTTACAAAACCTGTTTCTCCAAATCAACCTCTAAGAGGGATAAAAAATAATATATACAATGAAGATATAAAGTATATATATCTCAAAAACCAAAATAGAATCCCCAAAAAGCTAAAATCCTTCGCTTCAGAAACTTCCAGAATGCCTCAGCGAGGTGCCTCACGTCCTGCATCTGAAAACCACAAAATATGTATGGGGTGAGAACCAGAGGTTCTCAGCATGGTAATAGTACCCACATAACTAACATATAATGTCTCAGAAAGCCGAAGGCGATCCTAGAACTTCTAACAAAAGATTCAAACTTAAAACTAAAATTTAAGACCATAAAATAAGGCGAGGTATCAAAGTTTAAGGATTCTTGGTTTTATCAAATTCTAACCTAAGTCCCTAAGTTTACCGCCTTTCTTCTAACCCTTCAAGACACCGGTAGAACTGCCTTCGTCACTCCACCTCCAGACAAGGGGCATCTCAGTTGCACAGACAAACAATGCAAACAAGAAAAACATAGGTAGTTTACAAATACAGAGAACAAAGCATATAGCAGTTAAGCATGGATATCAAATAGGAAAACCCAAGAATGCAAACCAAAGAAAACAGAAAAATGCATATGATGTATGCCTGCTGACGTTGGAATTTTTGCTAGTAAAGAATTTCATAAGAATAGTTGCGTTGTAGATATAGTCTCTAAACCAACAAAAATTCCTTCGTACAAACGTTTGGTTGTCACAAGTAAAAAACCCCTTAAAAATTGTTAACCGAGTATTCAAACCTCGGGTCGTCTTCTCAAGGAACTGCAAGGAAGTATGTTCTTATTATTGGCTATAAAGGTTGTAATCGGGGTTTAGAAGGTGAGAAGTAAGTGATTTGAATGACAAGTAAAGTAAATGGCAATTAAAATAAATAAATACTGTAAAGCAACTTTTGACAAGGTAAGAGAAATTAGAAGTCCAACTTAGTTATCTCTCTCAACAATAATGAAAGTTGAATCTGAATTCCACTTAGTTAACCCTTACTAAAGCAAAGGAAAGTCAAGGGACTGATTAGTTTGACCTTCGAATCCTATTTATTTCCTAAGAAAAAGTTGGGATTATTGAAGTTCAGTTTAATTATTCCCCCACTTTATAGCCTCTAGTCTGTGTGTTCTGTACCTGGATCTGGGCCAAAAGGGCTTCAGAAATCGCTAGGGGTGTATTCTGTAAATTCTGATACGTAGCCTCTGTCACGCGTCCGCGTGGGTCACGCGGTCGCGTCATCTGGAGTTTTCCTTGTGGCGCGGTCGCGTCGGTCACGCATCCGCATCGAATGCGCTATGCTCAAGTCGCGCGGCCGCGTCAGTCATGCGGCCGCGTCGTTGCTTCTTCGCTCCTGACATGCGATCGCGTCGTCTATGCG
Organism: Arachis ipaensis; assembly: GCF_000816755.2. Taxonomy (NCBI): domain Eukaryota; kingdom Viridiplantae; phylum Streptophyta; class Magnoliopsida; order Fabales; family Fabaceae; genus Arachis; species Arachis ipaensis. The sequence continues at coordinate 48,770,769 of NC_029785.2, read as the reverse complement.
ATCGCGTGGATGCCAGTTTCTTCAAAACTCCATTTCGCACTTTCCTTCCATTTTTGTACGTTTCCTTTTCCATCCTTTAAGTCATTCTGTCTTAGAAAAACTGAAACTACTCAACACACTAATCACGGCATCGAATGGAAATAAAGGTAATTAAAATTATTAATTTTAAAGCTTAGGAAACATATTTTTCACGTACATCACCTAATAAGGAAGGGAAAATAAAACCATGCAATTAATATGAATAAGTGGGTGAAGGATTGAATAAATCACTCAAACTAAGCACAAAATAACTCATGAAATATGGGTTTATCACCCATTACAACCTTTGGATAAGTCCTCATGATATTTGTATGCATGCATTGAATAATTATTGATTGTTAGATAAAAAATAAATCTTAAAAAGCAACCTAAGATCTCACCTAACATACATATTTAGTAGAACAAAACTTCTTTACCAATTTTCCCATATTATCCCACTTGTTGTTACATGCTCATGTTTCAATTTTATTTTTTTATCCCATGTGCATTGCTTTTATTTTGCATTGAGGAATTCTTTTGTATCCCCTTTTATTAAATGCTGAAAAATAACTCTTTTTTTTTGCACATGGTAATTGAATCACTTTGATTTCTCATGAGCATGCTTCCCAAATTTTCTGAGTTATTTTATTTCTTTCAACTTTTCTACCTTTTGTTTCTATCATCCATGTTCCCAATAGGTTTACCACATTTTAATCTATTCATAATTTTCTATCTTAAGCTAACCAAGGATTCAACTTGGGATTTTATTTTGTTTTTCTGCTTAAGGCTAGTAGTGTGGCTAAATAGAATAAAAGGGATTTTAAAGGCTCAAGGGGGCTAACAAGAGTGATGTGAAAGGTAGGTTATTTTGGGGTAAGTGAGCTAAAATCAAATAATGGCCTCAATCATTCTTTTGGTATGTATCTATATTCTATATTCTATAATTGGACATATAGATTAAAGCAAAGTAAAGAACATCAGAATAAAAAGAAGCGAAACACACAGGAATGAAATTATGGTTTGAATGCAACCATACAATTAAGCTCAAGACTCACAGGCTGTGTGTTCTCTAACTCAAGCATCATATATCATTCATATATGTTATGCAGGTTTAGTTAAAAATTCCCATTATTCTCATAAAAAAATTATTTAGGGTAGCCTTTAAAGTTTTAATGTTCCTCCTTGATGAAATGTTGTCAACTTAACTATATGATGTAATGCTATATATACAGGTTTTATGGATTTAAATCTGTTATGTTCAATTTCCTAGCTTACTTCCTTTTTATATTTTTCAATTTAAACTATGCTATCTTATGCTAAAAAGGGTAAACTATACTAATTAATCCACTAAAAAGCCAGAATTGCAAACTAAACTAAATAACTAAAAATATGAACTAAAAATGTAAAATGCAGAAATAGAGTAAAAATACATAAAAGTAGCAATGTATAAGTACTCAGAAAATAACAGTAAAAAGAAAAATACAGAAAAATATCCAAAATAAAAGAAAAAAAAGAGATGTAGTGGTTCACCAAAATAAAACGCCAGAGATGGCGACCTCCCCACACTTAAAATGAAGCATCGTCCCTGATGCTCAGTCAAGCCGGTGTGAAGGGGTGTCATCACTGGTAGGGATGGTAGCTGGAGGCTCTGTGGTGGTGGTGGGCTGAGCGTCTGGCTGCTGTAGAGGCGGTGCTGACTGGATCGGGATCTCCGGATCTACAGCCTCGATCTGATGCGTAACCTATGCGAATAGCGTCGCTGGCTGCGACGCTCCAATCTCTCATACCGGCACCGGTTACGGCGCTCCATCTGATCAAGCTTTCGGAATAGGCGGTGCACGAGGCGGTATACGGGCTCAGGGCAGGTGGAGGTGCAGTGGTGGCAGCAAGGGCAGCAGGGGCAGCCGTGGATGAAGAGGGTCCAGCAGACGGTGGGGCTGTCTCATTAGTAGCAGTGAAGGGTGGTGGTCTGTAGCCCAAAGCTAGGAAGTTCCTACTGTAAGGAATGATCTTCCTACAGTCCGCCGCTGGTGGTCTCTCATCGGCATCCTCCCATGGCACGTCAGCTCGACGGCCTAGCTGTGTAACCAGATACGGAAAAGGGAGGGTGCCTCGGACGTGGACCCTGGCCATATAATACCGGATAAAGCATGATAGATAAAGGTCCTTACCCTCCATCACACACCATAGGAGGGTGATCATAGCAGCTGGGATCTCCGTCTCATGAGTACTCGGCATCACATAGTTGCTCAAGATCTGGTGCCATAACCGAGCCTCATCATTTAAGTACGCCCTCTTGATCCCTCTAGGCATGGTGGTGTCCTGACCCATCTCCCAAGGAACCGTCGGGTCGAGAGCTATCCGAGCCTTCACACCATCCCAATCAAACCTCATCAGGCGCATGTCCTCCTCAGCCTTTTTATAACCATCAGGCTGATCGGACTTCGTTGGGAGCCAGAGAATGTCCTCTATGGCCTCCTCAGTGACCAGAATCTGCTTTCCTCTCAGGTTCACTACATCGAGGGTGGTGATGTAGTAGTTGCAGTAGAATTCCCTGACCCAAGATGCATTGACCTCTGTCAGTGCTCTCTCCAGAAAGAACCAGCCTCTTTGCTTGATTTGCTCAGTGGTGTACTGCTGGAGTGCTTCTGGAATCCTCAGAGTTCTCTCCAGGTATAGATTCCTGGAGTTTGCAAATGCCGGATACTTCAGCTCACAGTATTGGTTTGCAAATTTTATTGAATCATGTGCAGGGAGCAGTTGGTCAGCTTTTTCCTGTTGTGTAAAGTTCTTCTCCCGCCATGAGGAATCATGCATTAGGTCAATAATGGACTGGGATGAACCTCCTCTTTTGCGCTTGCCAGTAGCTTTGCCCTTTCCTTTCCTCTGTGAGGCAGACATCCTGAAAAATGGAAAACCAGGATATATAAAAATAGGAAAGCAAGTAGGCATATAGGCAAAGAAAACACAAAGTGGCATGGGAGAATTTGAATGAGGTAAATGAGTTACGTAAATGTGCATTAAGGATTGTATAGTAGTTTAAAAGTTCGAAAGGAAGAAGTTACAATCCAAAATGTATCAGAATTCAAGTTAAATAGAAAAATTGTCATTATGCCATGGTTAGAAAGTTAGAGGAAAGTGAAAAATCAGAAAAGATATTTTAAAAGGTTAGTATGGTGAGAATTTGAAAAAGAAGTTAGTAAATTAAAATTGGTGAGTCAGTAAAAAGTGGGTTAAGGTAAGTGGCATAAAGAAAATATTCCATGTAACAAGGATTTACAGGTAGGAACTATAGTGACTCATAACCAAACAAGAAAAACAAGTAGATGATGATTCAAATAGATATAAAGAAAGCAAAAATTGGAATCAAAACATCACAAATGCAGTTTATAAACTAGGAAATCAAAAAGGATAAGAAAGCATGCCCTGGCAATTATGAAATGGTTTGGTTAAAGCAGTGGAAAACAGAGTTCAAATTGCCAAACCGAGATATGAATGAAAACATTTTTATAGAAATTTGGGCAGCATTCCGGCTAAAATTGGATTATCCTGGAAAATAAACAGCAATCAAAGCAGTTCATATGAATTAAGAAGTCAAGTTGCAGGTACATATATATAATATAAACATGAAAATTCAATGTAAAGAGCAGCAATATACAAGAAATACAGCATATGAACAAGATTACAGCAACAGCAGATTTGCAAATATGATAAAACAGAAGCAAGAACAGTGCAAATAAACAGACCTAGAGCCACTAACCACAGTCTAAGCTACCTAACAACCTAAAATCCACTACAACATGCAAGACTATCTATCCTAATTATGAACAGAAACGGAAAAAAATAAGAAGAACTATGAACGGATAAAAGGGATTGCGTGTTGCAGAACCTGGAAGGCGGAATAAGGAGAGTAGGCAGGAAGGTGGTTGGGTGGTGGTGATGGTGGCATTCGGTGGTTGGCACGGTGGCTGGCGGTGGTGGGTACGATGGCGCGGCTGTTCGGCAGGGGGAAGGAGAGAGTGATGGGGGTAGGGAAGGGAGGGGGAAAAGGGTTGGTGTTGCTGGTTGAAGGGGGGTTGTGGTTGGACGGTGGGTGGTGGTGGTTGAGGGTTGGGGAGAGAGAGAGAGAGGGGGTTGAGAGTGAAGGGGTGGGGCGCGAGGATAGGGTTTCGCGTGACCTGGGGGTTATATTTTGAAATCCACGTGGCCGCGTGGGGAACGCGGTCGCGTGGTGGGGGTGAAAATGGGGGTGACGCGATCGCGTAGGTCGCGCGATCGCGTGAGAGAGGTAGGAGAGGGGATGACGCGATCGCGTGGGTCGCGCGATCGCGTCGCTGGAATTTGTGCTAGACACACGCTTCCATCGTCGTTTTAGCGCAACTCTCTGTCTCCTTCGAGGGTGTTGTGCAATCCATGCGACGCGATCGCGTTGCTCACGCGGTCGCGTAGGATTGGTTTTGTGCAAGTGACGCGATCGCATGGGACATGCAATCGCGTGGGCCAATTTGTGCAAAACGCACAAGGGCTGCACGATTCCAGCCTAACTCTCTGGATGTTGGATCTTGACGCCGATCTCCAGGGCACGCGGCCGCGTGGGTGACGCGGTCGCATGGATAGTGTTTTCGCAATATGACGCGATTGCATGGGGCATGCGGACGTGTTGTGCATCCCCTCTTTTTTTTTTATATGTAAGATAAATGTAGAATGCAATGATTAATATGAATGCTATGCATGATTCCAGGTTCAATAAAGAAAAATGAAAAGAAAATAAAAATGAAAGCAATTAACAAGAATTAAATTGAAAAAGAAGCGACCATACCATGGTGGGTTGTCTCCCACCTAGCACTTTTAGTTAAAGTCCTTAAGTTGGATATTGGAGGAGCTTCCTTCTATGGCGGCTTATGTTTAAAGTCGTCCAAAAATCTCCACCAGTGCTTGGAAAGCCAATAGCCTCCGGGATCCCAAACTAGGCATACAAAGCTTCTGAACAGCTTCAAACAGATTGTTAGGCTCCCGGGATGGCAAACGTCAGAATAAACTCCAGGATCCCAAGCCTTGCTTTTAAATCCGCCTCCGTTTTGATCTACATGTTTCCATCCGGGCGGTTTAGAGAGTAGAATCTCACCATGGTGACCAAACGTTCTCTGTGATCCATGCAATTGAGCATGATACCAATCTGTGTACTTCGAGGTGAAGCGTGGAACCTTATTGAACCTTGTGCACCAACTCTGAGTACGAGCCATTTCCCTCTTACTCTTAAAGCCGCAAAGAGCTTTAAGCTGGCCATCTGTTTCAAGCAAACCATATTCAAGTGAATAAGTAACGTTATAGGTTAAGGATTGTACCCACTTGAAGCTTGTATTAGGTGGTAATGGCCTTGGGATAGGTGTTTCCGGTGGTTCTGTAAGTTCTACTCCCTTGTGCTCTTCCGTGAATTCCTCCACTTCCTTGCAAGGTTCTACAATTGTATCTGTGTCCTGATCAAAGTCTTCTATGTCTTCCTCATCACTTGAGTCATATATTGGAGGTTGAGAGAAATCTACCTCCGCATCGTCTTCATATTCACTTGGGAAAGATTCTTCGACCTCAGAGAATTCACTTGCGGATGCCAGTTCATTACTAAGAGAATTTGACTTGTGACTATCATCATCAAGGGAATTTGTGTCCTGGGTTATTCCGTCTGATTCTTCATAAACAACTTGCCTTGGAGATTGTACAATATCCTCCTTAGCATCAACTGTAGCGTCCTTGACGGAGTTCTCCTCAGTTCTGGATTCCCATGGAGGTTCAGCATCTCCTAGATCTTCAACCAACTCTTCTTCTTGAACAATGACAGCTTCTTCTACTTGTTCTAGTATGAATTCATGCTCTGTCTTATCCACTAGAGTCTCTAGTATCTCCTTCATGCTACGCTCTTCATTAGACTGTCCACATGGGGCTGTGGCTGATCCTTGTATATTTGAGCGCCTAGAAACCCATTGAATTACTCCTTGCTCCAGTTGTCGAATGGTTGTTTGAAGTTTATTTACTGTTTCCTTTAGGCGAACCTCTGCTTCTCGGGTTGCCGGATTTGGACATGATACACGTTGGAATTTTTTTGTCAGTAAAGAATTTCATAAGAACAGTTGCGTTGTATATATAGTCTCTAAACCAACAAAAATCCCTTCGTACAAACGTTTGGTTGTCACAAGTAACAAACCCCTTAAAAATTGTTTACCGAGTAGTCAAACCTCAGGTCGTCTTCTTAAGGAACTGCAAGGAAGTATGTTCTTATTATTGGCTATAAAGGTTGTAATTGGGGTTTAGAAGGTGAGAAGCAAGTGATTTGAATGACAAGTAAAGTAAATGGCAATTAAAATAAATAAATACTATAAAGCAACTTTTGGCAAGGTAAGAGAAATTAGAAGTCCAACTTAGTTATCTCTCTCAACAATAATGAAAGTTGAATCTGAATTCCACTTAGTTAACCCTGACTAAAGCAAAGGAAAGTCAAGGGACTAATTAGTTTGACCTTCGAATCCTATTTATTTCCTAAGAAAAAGTTGGGATTATTGAAGTTCAGTTTAATTAGCAAGATAACGATTATCAATTATGCTGAGGTTGATAACTGTTGAGTTACTGATTTCTTAACCAGGACCAAAAAGGAAAAAAGTAAATTGCTGGAATAAAATATCTTCAGATCGGAAACAATGATAACATAAATTAAAAAGAGCAATCATAAACTGAAAATACCTCAAATATCATTAATTCAAATAATAATCTGTAACATGGAATAATTCATAAATTCAATTATAAAAGTAAATAATCAACTCAAGTGCTGGAATAAATAAAAGTGAAAGGGAAGCTAAAACAAAGAAACGTAAAACCTGGATCGAGAGTCACTCTTACAAACTAAGAGAAGTCCTAAATCCTAAGAGAGAGAGGAGAGAACCTCTCTCAAGACTAAATCTAAAGCATGGGAAGTAAAAATTGGCGAGCTCTCTTTTGAATGGATGCATTCTCCCACTTTATAGCCTCTAGTCTGTGTGTTCTGTACCTGGATCTGGGCCAAAAGGGCTTCAGAAGTCGCTGGGGGCGTATTCTGTAAATTCTGATACGTGGCCTCTGTCACGCGTCTGCGTGGGTCACGCGGTCGCATCATCTGGAGTTTTCCTTGTGGCGCGGTCGCGTTGGTCACGCGTCCGCATCGAATGCGCTATGCTCAAGTCGCGCGGCCGCGTCAGTCATGCGGCCGCGTCGCTGCTTCTTCGCTCCTGACACGCGATCGCGTCGTCCATGCGATCGCGTGGATGCCAGTTTCTTCAAAACTCTGTTTCGCACTTTCCTTCCATTTTTGTACGTTTTCTTTTCCATCCTTTAAGTCATTCTGTCTTAGAAAATCTGAAACTACTCAACACACTAATCACGGCATCGAATGGAAATAAAGGTAATTAAAATAATTAATTTTAAAGCTTAGGAAACATATTTTTCACGTACTTCACCTAATAAGGAAGGGAAAGTAAAACCATGCAATTAATATGAATAAGTGGGTGAAGGATTGAATAAATCACTCAAACTAAGCACAAAATAACTCATGAAATATGGGTTTATCACCTGCCCTATGGATGATGAGTCTCATCTGTCGTGATGGTTATCAGTAGCTAAGAGAAGGGGGGTTGAATCTTGGCCTCCTTTCCTTCTGAGTATCACTTTTGCTTTAACAAAAGACCTTAGGAAATATTTTTACTTTCGTCTCCTATCGAGGTAAGAGACTCCCCTTTTTGTCTCCTGAATTTACAAAAATAAAAATGGAGTAGAGAAGAAAGAGTGACACACAGATGTATCCTGGTTCATCTACTCAGTGCAATGTAGCCTATATCCAGTCTCCATCATAGTTATGATGGAATTTCACTATCTTTTTCACAAGATTACAAACACTAATAATTCCCTAGGATCTACCCAATCCTATTTGGGACAAATCCAGATTCTAACCCAATCTGAATTTGAGTAGGACTCAACCTAGCTTTCAACAGCAAAGTGCTAACCCAACTTGCAAGGGAATCCCTACAGAATCAAGATACAAAATAGAAAGATGTCCAAAGAAAAATTGAGACATCTTATGGCTTTTTTATCCTAGTTTAACTCACTGCCTTTTACCTCTCATTGGCTTTTTCTTACAAACCTCACCATATTTGTCTTTTTCAATGAGACTCAGACAGACTAAACTAAGAAAAAGAGATACAACATGTAAGCCATGTAGGAGAAGAACTCAAAACAACTTAGGTAGCTATGAGAACCGAACTTAGTGCTTCGTTCTACTCTCTTACCTTTAACCCTTGGCCGTTTACCCTTATTATAGAAAAGTGAAGCTTCCAAGGTTAAATCAAGTTCAAACCCAATGTTGTCTTCTTCTTTAATCCTCAAAGCTTGCAGCGGCTTGGTCAGAGGAGAGAGAGAGCTTTAATTCTGTTGCATGCAACCTACCCATTCTTTCTCAACATTTTTCTTCAAGTTCCTTCAATATTTACCGTGGATTGTTTCTTTGGCCCCAAGTTTGGATTTGGACCGTGGATAAACTTCTGACCGGATTTGACTTTATTTTCTCCATGGTTGCTTGATTTGTGCTTGAGGCTTGGTAGATTTCTTCATGGCTCTTTGGTGTAGTATAAATGGGGAAAGAAGCCTTTTGACGTTCTCTGACCGAATGAAAATAGCTTCTTGGTTGTAGCCCTTCCTCTTGTTTGGATTTGAAAACCACATTTTTGTTCTTCACCGCAACCTAGCCTCTGTAGTTTTTATTTCCTTCTTTCTTCCTTGTTGAGTGAGTAACGTGACCGATGAGAAAGAGAGAGGAGAGAGAAGAGAGAGTTTGGCTTTCGATGGAAGCTAGAAGAATTTAAAATGAAATGTTCTTGAGATTCAAGTTTCCGTGAGTTAAGCTTAGGTGACTTAACCGAACGGGCTTGGATCTTCTCTTTAGGCCTTTTCAGTTTTCTTTCTTCCTCAAGGTTCAGTCATTTGATTTTTGGATCAAATTTTTGTTATGGCTAAATTGGTGTTGAGCAAGATTTGTAGATGTGGGCTTGCTTATTTGTTCCTTGGGCCTAGTTAATTAATTTATTTTCCTGCACACTAAATCAAACACATTACACAAATAATTGATAACTACCTAATAATATTTGTTCATCACTTTAATCAAATATTAGTTTTCCAAATTCAACAATCTCTCCCTTGATGACAAACATTATTAAAAATGAATTGAAAGAAATTTAGGAAGAGAAATTTCCCTTTGATGATTTATATCACTCCCCCTGTCCTTTAATCATCAAGCTCCCCTTTTCTTTTGATCACTTTGCTCCCTTTGAGTATTCGCTTTGATCAACCTTGAGAGGATCATAGGTCAGAGCTAATGTTCAATAGATTCAAATCCGAATTCAGAGCATGATCTTAACAATTAAGAGCACAGAAAACCAATCATTAACTAATATGTACAGCCCATGTTCATGGTCAAAGCTAAAGCTTACTAACAGAGCAAAAAATTAATTTTTATCACAAAAAAATAGAGACAGAATTCAACCATTAGAAACCCATGTTGTTTCAATTCATTTTTTACACTTTCTCCCCCTTTTGTTACCAAGGAAGGAAGCGTGCAATGAAACACATCAATTAACAAAGCAAAATAGCAAACCATGCATATCAAACAGAGTTATTATGTTTAGAGTTATTACAGTCATCCAAAAAATATTCGAATAGAGCTAGAAAATAGTTATCAGAGTTCAGAACCTAAAAGCAACAAAATATTAAACTTTCAATGGCAGCAGGGAGCAAGACTAGGCTTCAGAGTCCTCTTCCTCAATTTCCAAAACATCTTCATCTTTGTTCGACATTACCTGGTCCTCATCAAGCGAATCAAGATGCTTCAAAAATACCACAATCCGATCATGGGATTTCATCAAGGATTTTTCATTTTGCAGTACAATCTAACGTTGTTCTTTGCTTGATCTGACCATCTGTTTGGTCAGGAAGATGAACTCTTAAAGGACGTCTTTAACAATCTCAGAGATCAGGTATTTATGCGAGTCAGAGGTACCAACTACTAAAGGAGAGGGAAGGCTTTCATCTTCACTTTTATTCATGGCCGAAGCCTTAGCACCCTTGTGACTTTTGCCTTTAGCCTGTTTTGTTGCACCACTGCCTTTGAAAGAAGAGACTTTGTTGTCTCTGGGCTCATTACTTAAATCAATTGAAAAATATTCAAACAAACAAGTAAAAAATATTCCATAAGGAAGAGAACTATTTTTCTCACTTTTGATACAGTCCCGCATATGGCAGATCATGAGATAAGCAAATGAAATAGGAATAGAGTTCAAAAAGGAATAAAGCAATAGACAGTCACAAACTGTCACCCGTTGGTAAGATCCGCTTTGAGGTATGATGATATGAGTCACAATATGATGCATTTGAGCCCAAACAGGACCTAGGGTCCTGTTTGTGGGGGTCATACCATCTATGAGTGAAAAGTTTTCACATATTCTAGTCAAAGCATTTTGATGAAAAACACCAAAATGATCATCCCATTTTCCAGTATTGTTAACTCTCACCCCTATGTATTGATAGCCGAGGGCTTCACTTATGGTGCTCGTGTTCAAAACAAATTGAGTACCCCTGACATTTGAGTGGAGTCCACCCTCATGAAAGAGCACGTTAGCGTAAAATTCTCTAACTAGATTTGGATAAATAAGTTTTCGAATCTTAAAAATGTTGTTCCATTTTAGAGATTGAAAATTACTTCTGTAATCTATGCCCTTTTCAGCCAATGCATCAATATCAGTCATAAAAGTAGAACAAAGTGGTCGTTTTGAAATAACTTGCTGATGGAACTCATAATCTGAGTAGTCAGTAAAATGATGAGGATCGTAGTGAGAATGGAATGGTTTACCAAACTTGTTTTTGAAGTCAAGTGAGTCAAGGTTTGGAGGCTCCCAAGTATCATGAAGAATAGACTGTCTGGGACCCTTTGAAGGACGGCTGGATGGAGCAGAGCGTCCCGAAGGATGAGGAGTGGGACGTGGAGGAGGAGAGGGTGGATGCTCTTCTTCGCATGGGCCCCTTTCCTTTTCCACTCTTTGCACGAGAAGATTCGTCTCCCTTGTGAGCAGAGGAACCCTTGGAATGAACAGTTTTCTTTGCCATGGATTCAGTTTGTTGAGGAGATTAAGAAGAGGATGAATGAGAGTGAATATATATGTGAGTATAAGACTGAGGTTGTTTTGAGTGAGGAGGATTGCAAAGAGGGTTGTATGAGCCCGTGCTTCTTCTGGTAGCTATTTTCTTTCTCATATTGAGTAAGGGAAGAAAAGGTGGAAGGGAGAGAGAGCATTGAAGATGGGTAGTGGAGAAGAGATAGGTTATCTTGAAAGAGAAACCATTATTAATGCACATTGAAAAACTTCTTTTTAAAAGGTTTAATGAAACAGTTTTCAAGGAAATGTTTGAAATTAAAAAAAAATGCAATTTTTGAAGTGACATATCATGAAAGATTGAAAAGGTTTCTGATTGATATGACTTGAAATAGAGAAGAAAGAGAAAAGACTTGAACCAAAATTAATTAAAAACATTTTATGATATTAGTATGAAGTCCATATCATTTAAACAAAGCTTGTCTTACATAGGCCCAATGGTGGTGATGTGGAGGCATACCAGGCCATTTGAAACAAATTTCCTGTTTCATATCACAAAGAGTTTCTGGGCCTTGCTCAAGCCTTATAGAGGAGTTCATCATTTTTCTAGTTTTGTCTCCCTACTACCTGCGAGACAGATCAATACTTAAAAAATCATTAGTCACAACTTCTCCACAGATTTAATATCAATTATTCCCAGAGCAGTTCTTAGTTTACAGAACCTATCTTCACATAGTGGTTTTGTGAAGATATCAGCTGATTGATCTTCTGATTTTACAAATTGAATCTCAATAGTTCTCTTTTGCACATGTTCTCTTATAGAATGATATATAACCTCAATGTGCTTAGTTCTTGAATGCAACACAAGATTTTTAGAAATATTTATTGCACTCATGTTATCACAAAGTAAGAGAATACTATCAATTTTCAGTTCATAATCGGCAAGTTGAGTTTTAAGCCAAATTAATTATGAACAGTAAGAAGAAGCTGAGATGTATTCGGCCTCAACAGTGGATAAAGCAACAGTGGCTTGCTTTTTACTTGACCACACATTTAGGGATTATCCAAGAAAGCAACACATCCCTAATGTACTTCTTCTATCCACACGGTCACCCGCAAAATCTGCATCACAATATCTAACTACACAAAATTCATTAGTACTAGGATACTGATGAGCGGATATTTTATACGCTTTTTGGGGTTAATTTCATATAGATTTTAGTATGTTTTAGTTGGTTTTTAGTTTATTTTCATTAGTTTCTAGGAAAAATTCATATTTCTAGATTTTACTATGAGTTTGTATATTTTTCTATAATTTCAGGTATTTTCTGGCTGAAATTGAGGGAGCTGAACAAAAATCTGATTCAGGCTGAAAAAGGACTGCTGATGCTGTTGGATTCTGACCTCCCTGCACTCAAAATGAATTTTCTGGAGCTACAGGACTCCAAATGGCGTGCTTCCAATTGCGTTGGAAAGTAGACATCCAGGGCTTTCCCGAAATATATAATAGTTTATACTTTGCTCAAGGATAAACGATGTAAACTAGCTTTCAACGCTAGTTCTCTGCCCAATTCTGGCGTCCAGCGCCAGAAACAAGTTGCAAGTTGGAGTTCAACGCCAGAAAAGGATCCAAAGCTGGTGTTGAATGCCCAAAACAGCCTCAGGCACGTGAAAGCTTTAGTCTCAGTCCCAGCACACACTAAGTGGGCCCCAGAAGTAGATTTTTGCACTATCTGTTATAGTTTACTCATTTTTTGTAAATCCAGGTTACTAGTTTAAGTATTTAAACAACTTTTAGAGATCTATTTTGTATCTCATGACATTTTTAGATCAAAACTTTATAATCTTTGACGGCATGAGTCTCTAAACTCCATTTTTGGGGGTGAGGAGCTCTGCTATGTCTCGATGAATTAATGCAAGTATTTCTGTTTTCCATTGAAACATGCGTGTTCCTATCTAAGATATCCATTCGTGCCTAACTATGGAGAAGGTGATGATCAGTGACACTCATCACCTTCCTCAATCCATGAACGTGTGTCTGACAATCACTTCCGTTCTACATAAGATTGAATGAATATCTCTTAGGTTCCCTAACCAGAATCTCCGTGGTATAAGCTAGATTGATGGCGGCATTCATGAGAATCCGGAAAGTCTAAACCTTGTCTGTGGTATTCCGAGTAGGATTCTGGGATTGGATGGCTGTGACGAACTTCAAACTTGCGAGTGCTAGGCGTAGTGACAGACGCAAAATGATAGTAAATCCTATTCCGGTACGACTGAGAACCTGCAGATGATTAGCCGTGCGGTGACAGCACACCTGGACCCTTTTCACTGGAAGGATGGATGGAACAATCTCCGTGGGATTCGACCCTTACTCACGTAAGGTATTACTTGGACGACCCAGTGCACTTGCTGGTTAGTGGTACGAGTGTGAAAAGTGTGATTCACAATTCGTGCACCAAGTTTTTGGCGCCGTTGCCGGGGATTGTTCGTGTTTGAACAACTGACAGTTTATTTTGTTGCTTAGATTAGGAAAATTTTTCTTTTTAGTTTAGAGTCTCTTATTATTGTTCTTGGTTAAAAATATCCTTCTTTAAAACAAGTGTTACATTTATTGCCCAATTGGCTAGAGTGTTGGTTTATGTTCTTGATGATTGGGCACCAGTTTTATTAAAAATCTTTTTCAAAAATAATTTTTCCTTGATTAAATCTTGTGTCAAACTTTAAGTTTGGTGTTTTCTTGTTGATTTTTCTTTGGTTTTCTAAAAATTTTAAGTTTGGTATTCCTTATTCATGTTCTTGTGTTCTTGTGAATCTTCAAAGTGTTCTTGAGTTTTTCCTTGTGTCTTGATCTTAAAATTTTTAAGTTTGGTGTTCCTTGGTGTTTTCCCTCCAAAAATTTTCAAAAACAAGGAGCATTAGATCTAAAAATTTTAAATCTTGTGCTATTTTATTGTTTTTCTCTCTCCTCCCTAAATTCAAAAATATCTTCCCTCTCTATTTTAAAACAAAATTTTCGAAAATTATTTTTAAAAATTCAGATTTTTTTCATATCTTTTTCAAAAACTTCCTAACCACTTTCTCTCTCATTTTTTCGAAATTCTTCACCCATTTTTATTTATTTTATTTTAATTTTTTTATTTCGAAAACAAAATAAATTAATTAAATAAAAAAAAATAATAATATATTCTTCTTCTATTTTACATAATCTCCCTTTCTCCATCATGGATCTAAGCGAAAATGAACAGTCCAGGAGGACTCTGGGGTCATATGCTAACCCCTCTACTGCTTCATATGGGAGCAGTATCTGCATACCCTCCATTGGAGTCAGTAGCTTTGAGCTGAATCCTCAGCTCATCATCATGGTGCAGCAAAATTGCCAGTATTTCGGTCTTCCACAGGAAGAACCTACAGAGTTTCTGGCACAATTTTTACAAATTGCTGACACAGTACATGATAAAAAAATAGACCAGGATGTCTACAGACTATTACTATTTCCATTTGCTATAAAAGATCAAGCTAAGAGGTGGTTAAATAACCAACCTAAGGCCAGCATAAGGACATGGAAACAGCTGACAGAAAAATTCCTGAATCAATACTTTCCCCTAAAACGGATGACACAGCTAAGGCTGGACATCCAAGGTTTTAAACAAGGAGATAAGAAATCTCTTTATGATGCCTAGGAGAGATACAGAGAGATGCTATAAAAATGCCCCTCTGAAATGTTTTCAGAGTGGGTTCAGTTAGACATCTTCTATTATGGGCTTGCAGAAGGAGCTCAGATGTCTCTAGATTACTCAGCTGGTGGATCTATCCACATGAGAAAGACAATTGAAGAGGCTCAAGAGCTAGCATTAAAACGTCAGCAATCTGGTGGAAGGCTGGCGCTGAACGCCCAAACCATGCCCAAGACTGGCGTCCAACCCCAGTAACAAGCAAGGACTGGCGTTCAACGCCAGAAACAAGCAAGGATCTGGCGTTGAACGCCCAAAATGGGTAGGATCTGGCGTTGAACGCCCAAAATGGACACAATTCTGGTGTTCAGACGCCAGGAACAGACAAGGAATTGGCGTCTAACGTCACTCCAGCTTCTAACTCTGGAACTCAATTACCAGAGAGGGATCAGATACACACAAGTGCTGATGACAACCCCTCTAAAAAGGCTTCTTCAACCACTTCTGTAGGCAATAAACCTACAGCAACTAAGGTTGAGGAATATAAAGCCAAGATACCTTATCCTCAAAAACTCCGGAAAGAGGAGCAGGATAAGCAATTTGCTCGCTTTGCATATTATCTAAGGACTCTTGAAATAAAGATCCCATTTGCAGAGGCACTGGAGCAAATACCTTCTTATGCCAAGTTCATGAAAGAGATCTTGAGTCATAAAAAGGATTGGAGAGAAACAGAAAGAGTTCTCCTCACTGAAGAATGCAGTGCAGTCATTCTGAAAAGCTTCCCTGAAAAGCTTAAAGATCCTGGGAGTTTTCTGATACCATGCACATTAGAAGGTAACTGCACCAAGACAGCTTTATGTGATCTTGAGGCAAGCATCAACCTGATACCTGCATCCACTATCAGAAAGCTTGGTTTAACTGAGGAAGTTAAAACAACCCGGATATGTCTCCAACTTGCTGATGGCTCCATTAAATACCCATCAGGCATGATTGAAGACATGATTGTCAGAGTTGGGCCATTCGCCTTTCCCACTGACTTTGTAGTGCTGGAAATGGAGGAGCACAAGAGTGCTACTCTCATTCTAGGAAGACCCTTCCTAGCAACTGGACGAACCCTCATTGATGTCCAACAAGGGGAAATAACCCTGAGAGTCAATGATGATGAGTTTAAGTTGAATGCTGTCAAAGCCATGCAGCATCCAGACACATCAAAAGACTGCATGAAAGTTGATCTTATTGACTCTTTGGTAGAAGAGATCAACATGGCTGAGAGTCTCGAATCAGAGTTGGAAGACATCTTTAAAGATGTTCATCCTGATTTGGAGGATTCAGAGGAGATGAAAGAGCCTCTGAAATTTCCTCTAGAAGAGGAAAAACCTCCTAAACCATTACCACCATCCCTGAAATATGTATTTCTGGGAGAAGGTGATCCTTTTCCAGTGATCATAAGCTCTGCTTTAAATCCACAGGACGAGGAAGCACTTATTCAAGTGCTAAGGACACACAAGACAGCTCTTGGGTGGTCCATAGGTGACCTTAAGGGCATAAGCACAGCTAGATGCATGCACAAAATCTTACTGGAGGATAATGCTAAACCAGTGGTTCAACCACAGAGGCAGCTAAATCCAGCGCAAAACCTCTAAGCAATCTGCTAGCTGCTGACACGCCATTTGTGTTTGACACAGAGTGTCTGCAGGCGTTTGAAATGCTTAAAGCTAAGCTGGTCACAGCACCAGTTATTTCTGCACCAGTATGGACATTACCATTTGAGCTAATGTGTGATGCCAGTGATCACGCCATCGGTGCAGTATTGGGACAGAGGCATGACAAGCTTCTGCACGTCATTTATTATGCTAGTCGCGTTTTGAATGATGCCCAGAAAAATTACACAACCACAAAAAGAATTACTTGCAGTGGTTTTTGCCATTGACAAGTTCAGATCATACTTAGTAGGATCAAAAGTGATTGTGTATACTGACCATGCTGCTCTTAAATATCTACTCACAAAGCAGGATTCAAAACCCAGTCTCATCAGATGGGTGTTACTTCTGCAAGAGTTTGATATAGAAATAAGAGACAGAAAAGGGACAGAGAACCAAGTGGCCGATCATCTGTCCCGGATAGAGCCAGTTGAAGGGACGTCCCTCCCTTCTCTTGAGATCTCTGAGACTTTTCCGGATGAGCATTTATTTGCCATTTAGGAAACACCATGGTTTGCCGATATTGCAAACTATAAAGCTGCAAGGTTCATACCCAAAGAGTACAACAGGCAACAAAAGAAAAAATTAATCACTGATGCGAAGTACTACTTGTGGGATGAACCCTATCTCTTTAAGAGATGTGCAGATGGAATAATCCGTAGGTGTGTTCCTAGAGAAGAAGCACAGAGGATCTTATGGCATTGCCATGGATCTCAATATGGAGGCCATTTCGGAGGTGAGAGAACAGCCACCAAGGTCCTTCAATGTGGCTTCTATTGGCCCACACTCTATAGAGATTCCCGAGAGTTTGTACGTCACTGTGACAGTTGCCAAAGAGCTGGTAATCTGCCTCATGGTTACGCCATGCCTCAACAAGGAATCTTGGAGATTGAGTTGTTTGACGTATGGGGAATTGACTTCATGGGACCTTTCCCACCATCATTCTCAAACACTTATATTCTGGTGGCAGTTGACTATGTATCAAAATGGGTTGAGGCCATTGCCACACCCACCAATGATACTAAAATAGTGCTGAAGTTCCTCCAGAAACATATCTTTAGCAGGTTTGGTGTCCCTAGAGTACTGATCAGTGATGGGGCACTCACTTCTACAACAAACAGCTTTAGTCTGCCATGGTTCGGTATGGGATTCGCCACAAGGTAGCTACTCCATATCATCCACAAACTATGGGCAAGCTGAAGTCTCTAACAGAGAATTAAAGAGAATCCTAGAACGGACAGTAAATACCCGTAGAAAGGAGTGGGCAAGGAGCTTGGATGATGCTCTGTGGGCTTACAGAACAGCATTCAAGACCCCTATAGGGACCTCTCCATACCAACTCGTGTATGGTAAGGCATGTCACCTGCCCATGGAACTGGAACATAAAGCCTACTG